>NW_025334182.1:20000-51220 GCF_014858855.1 Bufo gargarizans | reverse complement strand
CTCCTTTGTCACCACAGTCACCATCCCCTCCTTTGTCACCACCCCTCCTTTGTCACCACGGCCACCAACTCCTCCTCTGTCACCATTGTCACCATCGTCTCCTCTGTCACCACGGTCACAATCTACTCCTCTGTCACGACGGTCACCATCTCCTCCTCGGTCACCACGGTCACCATCTCCTCCTCTGTCACCACGGTCACCATCTTCTCCTCTGTCACCACGGCCACCATCTCCTCCTCTGTCACAATTGTCACCATCGTCTCCTCTGTCACCACGGTCACAATCTCCTCCTCGTCACCATGGTCACCATCTCCTCCTCTTTCACCACGGTCACCATCTACTCCTCTATCAGCACGGTCAAACTCTCCCTCGTCACCATTTCCTCCTCTGTCACTATTGTCACCATCTCCTCCTCTGTCCCTATTGTCACCATCTCTTCCTCTGTCACCATGGTCACCATCTCCTCCTTTGTCACCGTGGTCATCATCTCCTTCTCTGTTACCATTGTCACCATCTCCTCCTCTGTCACCACGGTCACCATCTCCTCCTTTGTTACCATCCTTTCCTTTGCACCGTCACCCATCCCCTCTGTCACCATTGTCACCATCTTCTCCTCTGTCACTCTTGTTACTATCCCCTTCTTTGTCACCACAGTCACCATCCCCTCCTTTGTCACTGTCCACTCCTTTGTCACCACGGCCACCAACTCCTCTTCTTTCACTATTGTCACCATCGTCTCCTCTGTCACCACGGTCACAATCTCCTCCTCTGTCACCACGGTCACCATCTCCTCCTCTGTCACCACGGTCACATCTCCTCCTCTGTCACCACGGTCACCTTCTCCTCCTCTGTCACCACGGTCACCATCTTCTCCTCTGTCACCACGGTCACCATCTTCTCCTCTGTCACCACGGTCACCATCACCTCCTCTGTCACCACAGTCACCATCTCTTCCTCTGTCATTGCGATCACCATCTTCTCCTCTGTCACCACACGGTTACCATCTCCTCCTCTGTCACTACGATCACCATCTCCTCCTCTGTCACTACGATCACCATCTCCTCCTCTGTCACCATGGTCACCATCTACTCTCTATCACCACGGTTAACATCTCCTCCTCTGTCACCATGGTCACCATCTACTCCCTTTATTACCACGGTCACCATCTCCGCCTCTGTCACCATTATCACCATCTCCTCCTCTGTGACTATTGTCACTATCTCTTCCTCTGTCACCATGGTTAACATCTACTCCTCTGTCACCACTGTCAACATCTCCTCCTCTGTCACCACGGTCACCATCTACTCCTCACTCCTCACCACGGTCACCATCTCCTCCTCTGTCACCATTGTCTCGATCTCCTCCTCTGTCACTACGGCCACCAACTCCTCCTCTGTCACCATGTTACCATCTTCTTCTCTGTCACCAAGGTCACCATCTCCTCCTCTGTCACCATGGTCACCATCTCCTCCTCTGTCACCACGGTCACCATCTACTCCTCTACCACCACGGTTAACATCTCCTCCTCTGTCACCACGGTCACCTCTACTCCTTTATTACCACGGTCACCATCTCCTCCTCTGTCACCATTGTCACCATCTCCTCCTCTGTCACTATTGTCACCATCTCTTCCTCTGTCACCATTGTCACCATCTCCTCCTGTCACCATTGTCACCATCTCCTCCTCTGTCACTATTGTCACCATCTCTTCCTCTGTCACCATGGTCACCATCTACTCCTCTCTCACCACGGTCAATACTCCTCCTCTGTCACCACGGTCACCATGTACTCCTCTGTCACCACATCACCATCTCCTCCTCTGTCACCATGGTCATCAGTCTCCTTCTCTTTTACCATTGTCACCATCTTCTCCTCTGTCACCACGGTCACCATCTCCTCCTTGTTGTACCATCCTTTCCTTTGTCACCTCAGTCACCATCTCCTCCTCTGTCACCATTGTCACCATCTTCTCCTCTGTCACTCTTGTCACTATCCCCTCCTTTGTCACCACAGTCATATCCCCTCCTTTGTCACCGTCCCCTCCTTTGTCACCACGGCCACCAACTCCTCCTCTTTCACCATTGTCACCATCGTCTCCTCTGTCACCACGGTCACAATCTCTCCTCTGTCACCATCTCCTCCTCTGTCACCACGGTCACCATCTTCTCCTCTGTCACCCACGGTCACCATCACCTCCTCTGTCACCACAGTCACCATCTATCTTCCTCTGTCATTGCGATCACCATCTTCTCCTCTGTCACACACGGTTACCATCTCCTCCTCTGTCCACTACGATCACCATCTCCTCCTCTGTCACCATGGTCACCATCTACTCCTCTATCACCATGGTTAACATCTCCTCCTCTGTTACCATGGTCCACCATCTACTCCTTTATTACCACGGTCACCATCTCCGCCTGCTGTCACCATTATCACCATCTCCTCCTCTGTGACTATTGTCACTATCTCTTCCTCTGTCACCATGGTTAACATCTACTCTCTGTCACCACTGTCAACATCTCCTCCTCTGTCACCCACGGTCACCATCTACTCCTCTGTCACCACGGTCACCATCTCCTCCTCTTTCACCACGGTCACCATCTCCTCCTCTGTCACCATTGTCTCGATCTCCTCCTCTGTCACTACGGCCACCAACTCCTCCTCTGTCACCATTGTTACCATCTTCTTCTCTGTCACCAAGGTCACCATCTCCTCCTCTGTCACCATGGTCACCATCTCCTCCTCTGTCACCACGGTCACCATCTACTCCTCTACCACCACGGTTAACATCTCCTCCTCTGTCACCACGGTCACCTCTACTCCTTTATTACCACGGTCACCATCTCCTCCTCTGTCACCATTGTCACCATCTCCTCCTCTATCACTATTGTCACCATCTCTTCCTCTGTCACCATTGTCACTATCTCCTCCTCTGTCACCATTGTCACCATCTCCCTCCTCTGTCACTATTGTCACCATCTCTTCCTCTGTCACCATGGTCACCATCTACTCCTCTCTCACCACGGTCAATATCTCCTCCTCTGTCACACGGTCACCATGTACTCCTCTGTCACCACAGTCACCATCTCCTTCCTCTGTCACCATGGTCATCATCTCCTTCTCTGTTACCATTGTCACCATCTTCTCCTCTGTCACCACGGTAACCATCTCCTCCTCTGTCACCACGGTCACCATCTCCTCCTCTGTCACCACGGTCACCATCTCCTCCTCTGTCACCATCTCCTCCTCTGTCACCACGGTCACCAACTCCTCCTCTTTCACCATTGTCACCATCGTCTCCCTCTGTCACCACGGTCACAATCTCCTCCTCTGTCACCATGGTCACCATCTACTCCTTTATTACCAACGGTCACCATCTCCGCCTCTGTCACCATTATCACCATCTCCTCCTCTGTGACTATTGTCACTATCTCTTCCTCTGTCACCATGGTTAACATCTACTCCTCTCTCACCACGGTCAATATCTCCTCCCTCTGTCACCACGGTCACCATGTACTCCTCTGTCACACAGTCACCATCTCCTCCTCTGTCACCATGGTCATCATCTCCTTCTCTGTTACCCATTGTCACCATCTCCTCCTCTGTCACCCGCGGTCACCATCTACTCCTCTATCACCACGGTCAACATCTTCTCCTCTGTCACCATTTCCTCCTCTGTCACTATTGTCACTATCTCCTCCTCTGTCCCTATTGTCACCATCATCCTCCTCTGTCACCATTGTCACCATCGTCTCCTCTGTCACCACGGTCACAATCTCCTCCTCTGTCACCACGGTCAACCATCTCCTCCTCTGTCACCACGGTCACCATCTCCTCCTCTGTCACCACGGTCACTATCTACTCCTCTATCACCACGGTCAACATCTTCTCCTCTGTCACCATTTCCTCCTCTGTCGCTATTGTCACCATCTCCTCCTCTGTTCCCTATTGTCACCATCTCTTCCTCTGTCACCACGGTCACCATCTTCTCCTCTGTCACCACGGCCACCATCTCCTCCTCTGTCACCATTGTCACCATCGTCTCCTCTGTCACCACGGTCACAATCTCTTCCTCTGTCACCACGGTCACCATCTCTCCTCTGTCCCTATTGTCACCATCTCCTCCTCTGTCACCATTGTCACCATCGTCTCCTCTGTCACCACGGTCACAATCTCCTCCTCTGTCACCACGGTCACCATCTCCTCCTCTGTCACCACGGTCACCATCTCCTCCTCTGTCACCACGGTCACCATCTACTCCTCTATCACCACCGGTCACCATCTTCTCCTCTGTCACCATTTCCTCCTCTGTCACTATTGTCACCATCTCCTCCTCTGTCCCTATTGTCACCATCTCTTCCTCTGTCACCATGGTCACCATCTCCTCCTTTGTCACCAGTGGTCATCATCTCCTTCTCTGTTAACCATTATCACCATCTTCCCCTCTGTCACCACGGTCACCATCTCCTCCTTTGTTACCATCCTTTCCTTGTCACCTCAGTCACCATCTCCTCCTCTGTCACCATTGTCACCATCTTCTCCTCTGTCACTCTTGTCACTATCCCCCTCCTTTGTCACCACAGTCAATATCCCCTCCTTTGTCACCGCGGCCACCAACTCCTCCTCTTTCACCATTGTCACCATCGTCTCCTCTGTCACCACGGTCACAATCTTCCTCCTCTGTCACACCGCGGTCACCATCTCCTCCTCTGTCAGCACAGTCAACCATCTCCTCCTCTGTTACCACGGTCACCTTCTCTTCCTCTGTCACCACGGTCAACATCTTCTCCTCTGTCACCACGGTCACCATCTCTTCCTCTGTCATTATGATTACCATCTTCTCCTCTGTCACCACGGTTACAATCTCCTCCTCTGTCACTACGATCACCATCTCCTCCTCTGTCACCATGGTCACCATCCACTCCTCTATCACCACGGTCAACATCTCCTCCTCTGTCACCACGGTTAACATCTCCTCCTCTGTCATCACTGTCAACATCTCCTCCTCTGTCACCACGGTCACCATCTACTCTGTCACCACGGTCACCATCTCCTCCTCTGTCACCACGGCCACAACTCCTCCTCTGTCACCATTGTCACCATCTTCTTCTCTGTCACCACGGTCACCATCTCCTCCTCTGTCACCACGGTCACCATCTCCTCCTCTGTCACCACGGTCACCATAATCTCCTCTGTCACCACGGTCACCATCTACTCCTCTACCACCACGGTTAACATCTCCTCCTCTGTCACCACGGTCACCTCTACTCCTTTATTACCACGGTCACCATCTCCTCCTCTGTCACCATTGTCACCATCTCCTCCTCTGTCACTATTGTCACCATCTCTTCCTCTGTCGCCATGGTCAACATCTACTCCTCTGTCATCACTGTCAACATCTCCTCCTCTGTCACCACGGTCACCATCTACTCTGTCACCACGGTCACCATCTCCTCCTCTATCACCACGGCCACAACTCCTCCTCTGTCACCATTGTCACCATCTTCTTCTCTGTCACCACGGTCACCATCTCCTCCTCTGTCACCACGGTCACCATCTCCTCCTCTTCACCACGGTCACCCATAATCTCCTCTGTCACCACGGTCACCATCATACTCTCTCTACCACCACGGTTAACATCTCCTCCTCTGTCACCACGGTCACCTCTACTCCTTTATTACCACGGTCACCATCTCCTCCTCTGTCACCATTGTCCACCAATCTCCTCCTCTGTCACTATTGTCACCATCTTTTCCTCTGTCACCATGCTCACTATATACTCCTCTGTCACCACGAGTCAACATCTCCTACTCTGTCACCACGGTCACCATGTACTCCTCTGTCACCACAGTCACCATCTCCTCCTCTGTCACCATTGTCTCCATCTCCTCCTCTGTCCCAACGGCCACAAACTCCTCCTCTGTCACCATTGTCACCATCTTCTCCTCTGTCACCACGGTCACCATCTCCTCCTCTGTCACCACGGTCACCATCTCCTCCTCTGTCTCCACAGTCACCATCTCCTCCTCTGTCACCACGGTCACCATCTACTCCTCTGTCACCATGGTCACCATCTTCTCCTCTGTCACCATTGTCACCATCTCCTCCTCTGTTACCACAGTCACCATCTCCTCCTCTGTTACCACAGTCACCATCTCCTCCTCTGTAATTACGGTCACCATCTTCTCCTCTGTCACCACGGTTACCATCTCCCCCTCTGTCATCACGGTCACCATCTCCTCCTCTGTCAACATTTTCACCATCTCCTCCTCTGTCACCACGGTCACCATCTACTCCTCTATCACCACGGTTAACATCTCCTCCTCTGTCAGCACGGTTACCATCTACCCCTTTATCACAATGGTCACCATCTCCTCCTCTGTCACCATTGTCACCATCTCCTCCTCTGTCACTATTGTCACCATCTCTTCCTCTGTCACCATGGTCACCATCTACTCCTCTGTCACCACGGTCCACCATCTACTCCTCTGTCACCACGGTCACTATCTCCTCCTCTGTCAACATTGTCAGCATCTCCTCCTCTATCACCACGGTCAACATCTCCTCTGTCACCACAGTCACCATCTCCTCCTCTATCACCACGGTCAACATCTCCTCTGTCACCACGTTCACCATCTACTCCTTTATCACCACTGTCAACATCTCCTCTGTCACCACGGTCACCATCTCCTCTTTTGTTTCCATCCTTTCCTTTGTCACCATGGTCACATCTCCTCCTCTGTCACCACTGTCACCATCTCCTCCTCTGTCACCCTTGTCACTTTCCCCTCCTTTGTCACCACAGTCACCATCTCCTTTTTTGTCACCATCCTTTCCTTTGTCACCACGGCCACCATCTCCTCCTCTGTCACCGTGTCACCATCCTCTCCTCTGTCACCACGGTCACCATCTTCTCCTCTGTCACCACAGTCACCATCTCCTCCTCTGTCACCACAGTCACCATCTCCTCCTCTGTCACCACGGCCAACATCTTCTCCTCTGTCACCATTTTCACCATCTTTTTCTCATTCACCACGGTCACCATCTCCTCCTCTGTCACCACGGTCACCATCTACTCCTCTATCACCACGGTTAACATCTCCTCCTCTGTCAGCACGGTCACCATCTACTCCTTTATCACTATTGTCACCATCTCTTTCTCTGTCACCACGGTTAACATCTCCTCTTCTGTCACCACGGTCACCATCTACTCCTCTATCACCACTGTCACCATCTCCTCCTCTGTCACTATTGTCACCATCTCTTCCTCTGTCACCATGGTCACCATCTGCTGCTCTGTCACCATGGTCAACATCTCCTCCTCTGTCACCACGGTCACCATCTCCTCCTCTGGAACTACGGTCACCATCTGCTCCTCTATCACCACGGTCAACATCTCCTTTGTCACTACGGTCACTATCTACTCTTCTATCACCATGGTCACTATCTCCTCTGTCACCATGGTCACCATCTCCTCCTTTGTTACTATCATTTCCTTTATCACCAGGGTCACCATCTCCTCCTCTGTCACCATTGTCACCATCTCCTCCTCTGTCACCCTTGTCACTATCCCCTCATTTGTCACCACAGTCACCATCTTCTAGTTTGTCACCATCCTTTCCTTTGTCATCATTGTCACCATCCCTTCCTCTTTCACCACAGTCACCATCTCCTTCTCTGTCACCACGGTCACCATCTACTCCTCTATCACCATGGTCACCATTTCCTCCTCTTTCATTATTGTTACCATTTCCTCTTCTGTCTCCATTGTCACCATCTCTTCCTTTGTCACCATGGTCATCATTTCCTCCTCTGTTACCATGGTCATCATTTCCTCCTCTGTCACCATGGTCACCATCTCCTCCTTTGTTACCTTGCTTTGTCACCACGGTCACCATCTCCTCCTCTGTCACTATTGTCAGCATCTCCTCTTCTGTCTCCATGGTCACCATCTCTTCCTTTGTCACCATGGTCATCATTTCCTCCTCTCTCACCACAGTCACCATCTCCTCCTCTGTCACCACAGCCACCATCTCCTCCTCTGTCACCACGGTCACCATCTACTCCCTTATCACCACGGTCACCATTTCCTCCTCTGTCACCATTGTTACCATTTCCTCTTTTGTCTCCATTGTCACCATCTCGTCTTTTGTCACGATGGTCATCATTTCCTCCTCTGTTACCATTGTCCCCATCTCCTCCTCTTTCACCACGGTCACCATCTCTTCCTTTGTTACATGGTCATCATTTCCTTCTCTGTTACCGTTGTCACTATCTCCTCCTCTGTCACCATGGTCACCATCTCCTCCTTTGTTACCTTGCTTTGTCACCACGGTCACCATCTCCTCTTCTGTCACCATTGTCACCATATCCTCCTCTGTCACCCTTGTCACTATCCCCTCCCTTGTCACCACAATGTGGTGTGTGTGGTGGTGTCCAGGGAGGATAGGACCGGAGGGGGCTGTGTGTGGTGGTGTCCAGGGATGGTAGGACAGTAGGGGGCTGTGTGTGGTGGTGTACAGGGAGGGTAGGACAATAGAGAGCTGTGTGTGGTGGCGTCCAGGGAGGGTAGGACCGGAGGTGACTGTGTGTGGTGGTGTCCAAGGAGGGTAGGATAGTAGGGGGATGTGTGTGGTGGTGTCCAGGGAGGGTAGGACAGTAGGGGGCTGTATGTGGTGATGTCCACGGAGGGTAAGGCCGGATGCGGCTGTGTGTGATGGTGTCCAGGGAGGGTAGGACAGTAGGAGGCTGTGTGTGGTGGTGTCCAGGGAGGGTAGGACAGTATGGGGCTGTATGTGGTGGTGTCCACGGAGGGTAGGACCGGATGCGGCTTTGTGTGGTGGTGTCCAGGGAGGGTAGGACAGTAGGGGCTGTGTGTGGTGGTGTCCAGGCAGGGTAGGACAGTAGGGGGCTGTATGTGGTGGTGTCCACGGAGGGTTGGACCGGATGCGGCTGTGTGTGGTGGTGTCCAGGGAAGGTAGGACAGTAGAGGGCTGTGTGTAGTGGTGTCCATGGAGGGTAGGACCGGAGGGACTGTGTGTGGTGGTGTCAAGGGAGGGTAGGACCAGAGGCGGCTGTGTGTGGTGGTTTCCAGGGAGGGTAGAACTGAAGGCGGCTGTGTGTGGTGGTGTCCACGGAGGGTAGGACAATAGGGGGCTGTGTGTGGTGGTGTCCAGGGAGGGTAGGACCGGAGGGACTATGTGTGGTGGTGTCCAGGGAAGGTAGGTCAGTAGGGGGCTGTGTATGGTGGTGTCAAGGGAGGGTAGGACAGTAGGGGGCTATGTATGTGGTGGTATCCAGGGAAGGTAGGATAGTAGGGGGCTTTGTCTGGTGGTGTCCAGGGAGGGTAGGACAGTAGGGTGCTGTCTGTAGTGGTGTCTAGGGACAGTCACCATCTCCTCTGTCACTATTGTCACCATCTCCTCCTCTGTCACCAAAGTCACCCTCTCCTCTGTCACCACGGTCACCATCTCCTCTGTCACCACGGTCACCATCTCCAGTGTCACCATTGTCACCATCTCCTCTGTCACCATTGTCACCATCTCCTCCTCTGTCACCATGGTCACCATCTCCTCCTTTGTCCCCTTTGTCCCGTCCTGGGATGCGGAGCGAGACACAATAGTAAATGGATCCGTCCTCCATTGACTTTCAATGTAGTTTATGACGGATCCGTCTTGGGTATGTTATAAATAATACAACCGGATCCCTTCATAACGGATGCAGACGGTTGTATTATCAGTAACGGAAGCGATTTTAGTGGACCCTGCCGGATCCAGAAAAAACGCTAGTGTGAAAGTAGCCTTATGTGGCACAAGGGTCTTTGGGCCCCTCAGGCTCCCGGGCCCGGTAGCGACTGCTACCTCTGCACCCCCTTTAGCTGCAGCCCTGCCCCTTGGGAGTTCCTGACTGATGCAGTGCCCCAGCCTCAAATGCCTCCCCTCCCCCCCGGGAGTTCCTGGCTGATGCAGTGCCCCACTTCCATAGTGTAGTCTTCAGATGCCCCTCCGATTGCCGGCTGTTGGGGCCCCTGTAACACTTTCCTCATTGACTTAGCAGCCCCCGGCTCTGACTGCACCGATCCCTGATACGCGCATTATTTTCTTACCCACGTCTCATACATGTCTTCAGGGCGAAGCTTCCTCAGCGTGGCTCTAGAAGAAGATAAGACATGATTAAATATTTCACAGTCACAGAGAATGAATCATGAATGGAGGATGAACGAGGAATGTGTGTGGGGTGAATGAATGGAGGATGAACGAGGAATGTGTGTGGGGTGAATGAATGGTGAATGGAGGATAAATGAGGAATGTGGGGGGTGAATGAATGGTGAATGGAGGATGAATGAGGAATGTGTGTGGGGGGTGAATGAATGGTGAATGGAGGATAAATGAGGAATGTGGGGGGTGAATGAATGGTGAATGGAGGATGAATGAGGAATGTGTGTGGGTGAATGAATGGTGAATGGAGGATGAATGAGGAATGTGGGGGGTGAATGAATGGTGAATGGAGGATGAATGAGGAATGTGTGTGGGGTGAATGAATGGTGAATGGAGGATGAATGAGGAATGTGGGGGGTGAATGAATGGAGGATGAATGAGGAATGTGTGTGGGTGAATGAATGGTGAATGGAGGATGAATGAGGAATGTGTGTGGGGGTGAATGAATGGTGAATGGAGGATGAACGAGGAATGTGTGGGGGGTGAATGAATGGCGGATGAACGAGGAATGTGTGGGGGGTGTGAATGAATGGAGGATGAATGATGAATGTGTGGGGGGGTGAATGAATGGTGAATGGAGGATGAATGAGGAATGTGTGTGGGGTGAATGAATGGTGAATGGAGGATGAATGAGGAATGTGTGTGGGGTGAATGAATGGTGAATGGAGGATGAATGAGGAATGTGGGGGGTGAATGAATGGTGAATGGGGATGAACGAGGAATGTGTGGGGGGGTGAATGAATGGTGAATGGAGGATGAACGAGGAATGTGTGGGGGGTGAATGAATGGTGAATGGAGGATGAATGAGGAATGTGTGTGGGGTGAATGAATGGTGAATGGGGGATGAACGAGGAATGTGTGTGGGGTGAATGAATGGTGAATGGAAGATGAATGAGGAATGTGGGGGGTGAATGAATGGAGGATAAAAGATGAATGTGTGGGGGGGTGAATGAATGGTGAATGGAGGATGAATGAGGAATGTGTGGGGGGTGAATGAATGGTGAATGGGGGATGAATGAGGAATGTGTGGGGGGTGAATGAATGGTGAATGGAGGATGAATGAGGAATGTGTGTGGGGGGGTGAATGAATGGTGAATGGAGGATGACTGAGGAATGTGGGGGGTGAATGAATGGTGAATGGAGGATGAATGAGGAATGTGTGGGGGTGTGAATGAATGGTGAATGGGGGATGAACGAGGAATGTGTGGGGGGTGAATGAATGGTGAATGGAGGATGAATGAGGAATGTGTGTGGGGGGTGAATGAATGGTGAATGGAGGATGAATGAGGAATGTGGGGGGTGAATGAATGGTGGAAGGAGGATGAATGAGGAATGTGTGTGGTGTGAATGAATGGTGAATGGAGGATGAATGAGGAATGTGGGAGGTGAATGAATGGTGAATGGAGGATGAATGAGGAATGTGTGTGGGGGGGTGAATGAATGGTGAATGGAGGATGAATGATGAATGTGTGGGGGGTGAATGAATGGTGAATGGAGGATGAATGAGGAATGTGTGTGGGGGGGTGAATGAATGGTGAATGGAGGGTGAATGAGGAATGTGGGGGTGAATGAATGTGAATGGAGGATGAATGAATGGTGAATGGGGATGAATGAGGAATGTGTGGGGGGTGAATGAATGGTGAATGGAGGATGAATGAGGAATGTGTGGGGGGTGAATGAATGGTGAATGAGGAATGTGTGTGGGGGGGTGAATGAATGGTGAATGGAGGATGAATGAGGAATGTGGGGGGTGAATGGAGGATGAATAAGAAATGTGTGGGGGGTGAATGAATGGTGAATGGGGATGAACGAGGAATGTGTGGGGGGTGAATGAATGGTGAATGGAGGATGAATGAGGAATGTGTGTGGGGGGTCAATGAATGGTGAATGGAGGATGAATGAGGAATGTGGGGGTGAATGAATGGTGGAAGGAGGATGAATGAGGAATGTGTGTGGGTGAATGAATGGTGAATGGAGGATGAATGAGGAATGTGGGAGGTGAATGAATGGTGAATGGAGGATGAATGAGGAATGTGTGGGGGGTGAATGGAGGATGAATGAGGAATGTGGGGGTGAATGAATGGTGAAGGAGGATGAATGAGGAATGTGGGGGGTGAATGAATGGTGAATGGAGGATGAATGAGGAATGTGTGGGGGGTGAATGAATGGTGAATGGGGGGTGAACGAGGAATGTGTGGGGGGTGAATGAATGGTGAATGGAGGATGAATGAGGAATGTGTGTGGGGGGTGAATGAATGGTGAGTGGAGGATGAATGAGGAATGTGGGGGTGAATGAATGGTGGAAGGAGGATGAATGAGGAATGTGTGTGGGTGAATGAATGGTGAATGGAGGATGAATGAGGAATGTTGGAGGTGAATGAATGGTGAATGGAGGATGAATGAGGAATGTGTGTGGGGGGGTGAATGAATGGTGAATGGAGGATGAATGATGAATGTGTGGGGGGTGAATGAATGGTGACTGGAGGATGAATGAGGAATGTGGGGGGTGAATGAATGGTGAATGGAGGATGAATGAGGAATGTGTGTGGGGGTGAATGAATGGTGAATGGAGGATGAATGAGGAATGTGGGGGGTGAATGAATGGTGAATGGAGGATGAATGAGGAATGTGTGTGGGGTGAATGAATGGTGAATGGAGGATGAATGAGGAATGTGGGGGGTGAATGAATGGTGAATGGAGGATGAATGAGGAATGTGTTGTGGGGGGTGAATGAATGGTGAATGGAGGATGAATGATGCATGTGTGTGTGGGGGGTGAATGAATGGTGAATGGAGGATGAACAAGGAATGTGTGGGGGGTGAATGAATGGAGAATGGAGGATGAATGAGGAATGTGTGTGGGGGGGTGAATGAATGGTGAATGGAGGATGAATGATGAATGTGTGGGGGGTTAATGAATGGTGAATGAAGGATGAATGAGGAATGTGGGGGGTGAATGAATGGTGAATGGAGGATGAATGAGGAATGTGTGTGGGGGTGAATGAATGGTGAATGGAGGATGAATGAGGAATGTGGGGGGTGAATGAATGGTGAATGGAGGATGAATGAGGAATGTGTGTGGGGTGAATGAATGGTGAATGGAGGATGAATTAGGAATGTGTGGGGGTGAATGAATGGTGAATGGAGGATGAATGAGGAATGTGGGGGGTGAATGAATGGTGAATGGAGGATGAATGAGGAATGTGTGTGGGGGTGAATGAATGGTGAATGGAGGATGAATGATGCATGTGTGGGGGGGGGTGAATGAATGGTGAATGGAGGATGAATAAGGAATGTGTGGGGGTGAATGAATGGTGAGTGGAGGGTGAATGAGGAATGTGTGTGGGGTGAATGAATGGTGAATGGAGGATGAATGAGGAATGTGGGGGGTGAATGAATGGTGAATGGAGGATGAATGAGGAATGTGTGTGGGGTGAATGAATGGTGAATGGAGGATGAATTAGGAATGTGTGGGGGTGAATGAATGGTGAATGGAGGATGAATGAGGAATGTGGGGGGTGAATGAATGGTGAATGGAGGATGAATGAGGAATGTGTGTGGGGGTGAATGAATGGTGAATGGAGGATGAATGATGCATGTGTGGGGGGGGGTGAATGAATGGTGAATGGAGGATGAATAAGGAATGTGTGGGGGTGAATGAATGGTGAGTGGAGGGTGAATGAGGAATGTGTGTGGGGTGAATGAATGGTGAATGGAGGATGAATGAGGAATGTGGGGGGTGAATGAATGGTGAATGGAGGATGAATGAGGAATGTGTGGGGGGGGGTGAATGAATGGTGAATGGAGGATGAATAAGGAATGTGTGGGGGTGAATGAATGGTGAGTGGAGGGTGAATGAGGAATGTGTGGAGGTGAATGAAGGTGAATGGAGGATGAATGAGGAATGTGTGGTGGTGAATGAAGGTGAATGGGGGTTAAATTAGAGATGAATGACAGATTAATGAATGAAGAATGAATAAGGCATGTGTGAAGGATGAATGAGGGATGAATTGGAAATGAATGAGGGATGGAGGAGGGATGAAGGGGGAATGAATGGAGGGGTCAGTTGGGGCTGAATCTGGAATGAATGAGGGAAGAATGGGGTGTGAATGAGGGATGAACCTGTATGAATGAGGAATGAATGTGGGTGAATTGGGGATGAATGAGGGATTAATGAGGCATGAATGTGTGATATGAGGTGGGGCTATCATTCTTCTTGGACCCTCACCTCCTGTGCTTCCTGATGAAGTCCACTAGCTCGTCCTCAGTATAAGGTTTATCGGGGATGGTGACCGGATTATTCATAAACGGTTCATAGAAGTCCACCTCGTTTATCTTCAGGGTCAGGGACTTTGCCACCTGATGAAAGATTTATCCATGAAGTTCAATCTTCTCAGGACACTCGAGGCGTGAGGTCTCCATAACCTCCTCACAACCTCAGAAATATCAGACCAGATTCCCCCCCCCCCCCCGGACTCCTTACCGATTTGTCGAATGTTGCAAAAAATTTTATGTATGGATGGAAATTCTCTGCGGCCTCCTCAAACGCCTTGTAATCTGTAGAGGTCATAAGAAACACGCCAATTCATCCATTATTACCTATGGCCGGCACATTCCTGGATCGGGTGATGGCTATGATTCTCAGTCACCTCTTAACACCTCTTATAAAGTCTATCCCCTCAAATCCAGGTTGCACAAGGACTGCGTCTCCTTCACATTCAGGTCTCACATGGACTGAGTCTCCCTCACATTCAGGTCTCACATCGACTAAGTCTCCCTAACATTCAGGTCTCACATGAACTGAGTCTCCCTCACATTCAGGTCTCCCATGGACTAAGTCTCCCTCACATTCAGGGTTCACATGGACTGAGTCTCCCTAACATTCAGGTCTCACATGGACTGAGTCCCCCTTACATTCAGGTCTCACATGGACTGTGTCTCCCTCACATTCAGGTCTCACTTGGACTGAGTTTCCCTAACATTCAGGTCTCACATGGACTGTCTCCCTAACATTCAGGTCTCACATGGACTGAGTCTCCCTCACATTCAGGTCTCACTTGGACTGAGTCTCCCTCATATTCAGGTCTCACTTGGACTGCGGCTCCCTTACATTCAGGTCTCACTTGGACTGCGTCTCCCTCACATTCAGGTCTCACATGGACTGCATCTTCCTCACATTCAGGTCTCACTTGCACTATGTCTCCCTCACATACAGGTCTCACATAGACTGTGTCTCCGTCACATTCAGGGCTCACTTGGACTACATCTCCTTCACATTCAGGTCTCACTTGGACTACATCTCCCTCATGTAACGGATCTCCTAGCACCCCGACCGGGTACCTCCGTTAATGGATGCTCCCAGTGCCTCCCGGGGACTCCATGCACTCCGCTCGACACCGATACCACCACAGGAACCAGGAACAGCTCTTACAAGAGCTAGGAGTAATAGCCAGGAGAGTATACACATATAGCAATCCCCACACACATGAGACGAGGCTCTATGTTGAATGTGAAAACAGCAACTCTTTATTGAGGGCTACCCGCCTGTATTTATGCAGGTCCCCATCTGGTTGACACGCCCCTAGGGGACCAGAAAGAAGACTGCGACACAGGACAGATACAACACATCCCCACAATGCATCATGGTTTCCTCCTCTCTGTCCTGGAGACAACCGAGGCGCAATCCAATTATCTCTCAGGACAAAGGGAAATCGCCAATACACATGTGGAGACAACAGGACAGACATCACCATTTAAACACACAATGGCACAATGGGACAATAGAACAATGGGACAATAGAAACACACCCAGCATATTCCTCCCAAGCTGACAAGTTACACTTATTATAAATTGTTACAACTTTGTGAGGTTACATTGTCCATACATATAACTTACATCAATTTAACCAGTATAACTTGGGGACAAACCTATCCAAAATTCACTTGAATAGGTTCAGGGGTTTAAAAGTTAGCAAAAGTATCTCAAAGGGCTGTAATCCTGGGGCAGGAGGCTGGCAAACAGCCCCCTCCAAAACACAGTGGCGAGGTTGGTTTCGCCACACATCTCCCCCCCCCCAGGGAAGACTAACCAGATACCTGACCTCACGCCGGTCGGTACCTGAGTTAGTCTGGCCGCCCACCCACAACCAAATACTGGACCTGTTGAATTTAGAAGCCTGTCTCTGTCCAGTGAATCCACCAAGGTTATATTGGTAGCTGGTACTCCCGGTCTCTGAGTTGCTCCCTGGCTTGGAGTGAAGGTTGCTTTGTGGGCAGGGATCAGCGGGACTCTGCCCTGGTACCAGCGCTACCATGGAAGAAGCCTGGTTGGAGTCTGGTTGTTGGAGTGGGAAACCGACTGTCTCCCCTTTGGCTAAACAGCCCTGTTGCTGGGGGACAGAACCGACTGTCCCTACCCCCTGTGCTGTAAGTGCAGAGACCACGGTCCCATCTGCACAGTTGTGGGGCTTACTGTCTCCCCCTGGTGCGTTAAGCTGCCGCTGGGGAGAGGGGGTAACGAGCTCCTCTCCCATACATACTTCCAGCCGCTGGGGAGGGCGACCGACCGCTTCCGCTCCCAATACAGTGTCCTGCTGCTGGGGAAAGGAGACTGGGCTCTCTATTCCCTGTAGGACACTCTGCCACTGGGGAGAGGGGGGTAACGAGCTCCTCTCCCATACATACTTCCAGCCGCTGGGGAGGGCGACCGACCGTCTCCGCTCCCAATACAGTGTCCTGCTGCTGGGGAAAGGAGACTGGGTTCTCTGTTCCTTGTAGGACACTCTGCCGCTGGGGGACAGAATTGACTGTCTCTGCCCCCTGTAACTCAGCCTGCCGCTGGGGAATGGAGACTGGGCTCTCAATTCACAATAAATCACACGGCCGCTGCGGAATGGAGACTGGGCTCCCAATTCCCTGCAATTTACACTGCCAATAGGGAGAGGGGGTAACAAGCTCCTCTCCCATACATACTTCCAGCCTCTGGGGAGGGAGACCGACTGTTTCCACTCCCAATACAGTGTCCTGTTGCTGGGGAAAGGAGACTGGGCTCTCTGTTCCTTGTAGGACACTCTGCCGCTGGGGGACAGGACTGACTGTCTCTGCCCCCTGTAACTCAGCCTGCCGCTGGGGAATGGAGACTGGGCTCCCAATTCCCTGCAGGAGCAGTGGAGAGACCTCGGTTCCATCTCCACCGGCCACCTGGGGTTCTTCCCAGTAAACGTACACAATATCCTCCCAGCTGAAGGGCTCTGGACCTAGGTCTGACACTCTGCTCTGCTGCTGAGCCTTCTCACTGGAGTGGAACAGCTGCTGGTAGCCCTGTTCCAGCTCCATCTCCCAGGTCACCAGGTGGACCAGGTCCTGCTCAATCTCATGAGTGTCGTCCCAGTCATACCTGCTCTCCCTCCATTCCAAGAGATCACGGAACCGGGCTTGTGTAGGGCTCCCAAACTCCAGCTCTGAAAAAGTCTCCCATAACAAGCCAGGACCATCAAACTCCTCTCCCTCTGGCTTGTCATGCTCAGCTGTCCTGGGTAGGTACTGTGCCCCATACCACCAGAGCGCCTGGTAGGCATCTTCCAGCCACAGCTCCTGCCATGCTAGGAGTTCCAATTCCTTTACCCATTCCTCCCTGGGCTGCTCTCCCAGGAAGGGCATCCGCAGGGCTACTCGCTTCAGCAACCGCTGGTCTTCTGTGGGGAGTCTCTCGTCCCGCATATACTCCACAATACCCAGTACCTGGTACCAGATGCCTTTGCGGACTGCATCTTGGTCATCCATGACACCCTCATCGTACTCCACTGCTGTTTCCATTCTGGTGCTGTCAGGGTCGCTGTACTAGGACATGCGTTGCCCTCAAATTGTAAAATCCATGGAATGGTGTCTCCTGTAGCTGTCCTTCTGGCTGTGGGAACGATCCCGCCGCTTGCCACCAATGTAACGAATCTCCTAGCACCCCGACCGGGTACCTCCGTTAATGGATGCTCCAAGCACTTCGCTCTACACCGATACCACCACAGGAACCAGGAACAGGAACAGCTCTTACAAGAGCTAGTAGTAATAGCCAGGAGAGTATACAGCGTATAGCAATCCCCACACACATGAGACGAGGCTCTATGTTGAATGTAAAAACAGCAACCCTTTATTGAGGGCTACCCGCCCGTATTTATGCAGGTCCCCATCTGGTTGACATGCCCCTAGGGGACCAGAAGGAAGACTGTGACACAGGACAGATACAACACATCCCCACAATGCATCATGGTTTCCTCCTCTCTGTCCTGGAGACAACCGAGGAGCAATCCAATTATCTCTCAGGACAGAGGGAAATCGCCAATACACATGTGGAGACAACAGGACAGACATCACCATTTAAACACACAATGGCACAATGGGACAATAGAAACAATGGGACAATAGAAACACACCCAGCATATTCCTCCACTCTGTCTATCCACTCAACTATCTCCCAAGCTGACAAGTTACACTTATTATAAATTGTTACAACTTTGTGAGGTTACATTGTCCATACATATAACTTACATCAATTTAACCAGTATAACTTGGGGACAAACCTATCCAAAATTCACTTGAATAGGTTCAGGGGTTTAGAAGTTAGCAAAAGTATCTCAAAGGGCCGTAATCCTGGGGCAGGAGGCTGGCAAACAGCCCCCTCCAAAACACCGTGGCGAGGTTGGTTTCGTCACACCTCACATTCAGGTCTCACACAGACTACGTCTCCTTCACATTCAGGTCTCACTTGGACTGTGTCTCTCTCACATGCAGGTTTCACTTGGACTGCGTCTCCTTCACATTCAGGGCTCACTTGGACTATGTCTCCTTCACATTCAGGTCTCACACAGACTACGTCTCCTTCACATTCAGGTCTCAATTGGAATGTGTCTCTCACATGCAGGTCTCACTTGGACTGCGTTGTGATGACCTCATGCTCACTGAGTATAACACCTGGCCACTTGTGGGGTGGATTGTTCCGGATTTGCGCCAGGTGTCCGGTTTCTTTGTCCATCGTTTTGGTGAGGCAGTCTGGGACATGAGCTATGGTTTCATGTGTCTTTCCTGGAGCTGTCTGTCTTCGCAAGCAACTTGAATCAACTATCCGGTGCCTTTTAGTCTGACTAACAACTAACAAGCCAGCAGATGTATGGGAAAGGACCTGCTGATGACATCACCTGTGGAATGCACTAGCCCCTCCCCCTGCTGTGTATTAGGAGACATTCAACCTGTTGGCTCATCAGAATGACATCATGCAGTCGGATTGAACTGACACCCAATGAAGTGACGGCCACGATTATCTCCCGCCCATCCTATGGAGGCCAATGCACTGAAATGGCGGCAGAAGGAAATAAAAGGGCAGCTGTCCAGTCATCAGCGGCTGCCCCCATCATCATCAGCTGCCCCCATTATCAGCAACTTCCCCCATCATCAGCGGCTTCCCCTGTCATTAGCGGCTTCCCCCGTTATCAGTGACTGCCCCCATCATCAGCAGCTGCCCCCGTTATCAGCGGCTGCCCCCATCATCAGCGGCTTCCCCACCCCCCATCATCAGCGGCTGCCCCCATCATCAGTGGCTGCTCCTGTCATGAGCGGCTGCCCACCCCCCCATAATCAGAGACTGCCCCTCGTTATCAGCGGCTACCCCCATCATCAGTGGCTGCTCCTGTCATCAGCGGCTGCCCCCCCCCCCCATAATCAGCGGCTGCCGCCCATCATCAGAGGCTATTCTAAAGGACTTCAGCCTAGGGACTGCGGTTTCAGCTGGTGGACTTCAGAAATGCTGCTAATCTCAAGCCTACGGGTTCGGTTGGAAAGTCCAGGTTGGGACGATCAGGTCATCTGTTCACATGCCTCGCTGTGTATGGCCAGCTCCCTGGTATTGCCTCTACCTCCTCTTGCTGGCTGCCCACCCAAAGCATGGGACTACTGGCTGGAGTAGTTAGTTCTGGGTCCCCCGAAGTCGTGGAGGTTTAATCCCTGGCAATTCGGTGGAATGGTGAATCACTGTCACCTGTGCCATCCTGTGTCCTTGCTAGGACTGTGCTTTATGCTGCTGACTGTTGGTTAGCCATTAAAGTCTTACTGGAGCGTTGTACCTTCACCCTGTGTTGCCTGGGTAGTGTTCCACCCACAGGAAAGGACCACAGGCATTCAGTGGTATGAGCCCTTGCACTGCGCAGTCTATGTAAGGATAGCCAGGCCTGCGTGTCTCCACATGCGTCTCCCTCGCGTAGACTGCATCTCCCTCACATTCAGATCCCACTTGGACTGAGTCTCCCTCACATTCAGGTCTCACTTGTACTGTGGCTCCCTCACATTCAGGGCTCACTTGGACTGCATCTCTCTCACATTCAGGTCCTACAAGGACTGCATCACCCCCAAATTCATATCCAACATGAACTGTGTCTCCTCCCTGTTCAGATCCCACATAGACTGAGTCTCCCTCATGTTCATGTCCCATATAGACTGAGTCTCCCTCACGTTCAGGTCTCACATAGACTGGTCCTCCATTACACACAGGCCCATCCTTCTTCATATAGACTCCTTCTCCTTATTACAGAATCCCACCTTCATGCTTCCCCATCTTATGCATCGGCCTACCCTCTCATACTCACATTCTGAAGTTTCATCCTTGAAGAATCCAATGACTCTAGTTTCTTCCTCCAATCTATCGAGGGCCTTCAGCTCTGCTTTATCATTGATGATCTCCACAGGGTCTTCGATCAGCTAGGAGGTGTAGAAAGTGTCACACGGCTCATACCATACCTCTGTTCATACACAGGAAGGATAGAGATAGCTCCATCTATGTACTTACATCCAGGAGAAAATCCACAAGCACATCAGCCGCCAGCTGTCCATCAAACTCTATGACATTGTCCTCTTTGAAGACATACAGGCTTTCTTCCTCTGTGCACCCTGAGAATGAAGAAACACATAGACAACATGGGGTTATACAATGACCATCACACTGAGGATACAACATGAGGACACACAATCACCATCACACTGAGGATACAACATGAGGATACACAATCACCATCACACTGAGGATACAACATGAGGATACACAATGACCATCACACTGAGGATACAACATGAGGATACACAATGACCATCACATTGAGGATACAACATGAGGATACACAATGACCATCACACTGAGGATACAACATGACGATACACAATCACCATCACACTGAGGATACAACATGAGGATACACAATGACATCACACTGAGGATACAACATGACGATACACAATCACTGTAATGGACCGTTTCAGCAGACAAGGGGTTAAAATCCGTTTAGGCGATATGCCCCTTTCTGAGAGACAGGCACAGCTACTGCAGAACACCAACCTCCCGAACTGGATACAAAATAGCACTCCAAACTGGAACCTCGCAAATAGCTGTCAGCAGACGAACAGGAAAAGCGTACAGTCAGCTTACACTCCTGGCAATCAGTCTCCAACAGCATACAGGGAATCCCCCCAATAACGAGACAAGGCTCCGTGTTGAGGGTCAGCAGTGGTCTGACTGTACTTCAGTTACAGCCTCTTTTATTCATAAGAAACATACATAGTACTGCCCACAGGGTTTTGAAATCCAACCAATCAATATCTTACAACACACACAATGCAAGTACAGCAACCAATCGTTCCCGCCCCCTAGAGGACCAGAAGGGAGACTGCGACACAGAACAGATACAACACATCCCCACAATGCATCATGGTTTCCTCCTCTCTGCCTGGGAGACAACCGAGGGCAATCCAATTATCTCTCAGGACAAAGGGAGATCACCAATACACATGTGGAGACAACAGGACAGACATCACCAGTTAAACACACAATGGCACACCCCCACAGCAACCACAGACATTTAACATATCCCCAGATAGCTCAAGTCTGAGTGCATATCATTAGGTGAATAGCACTCAGAATACACGAATACAATACTATTAGCTATCTGGGTGCCTCACATAACATACAATTTAACCGAACGCATAATAACATAAAATACAATTCCACAGACAGATTTAAGCTGTGCGGCCGGTCTGTCTTCTCCTGTAAAGTTACTATGGGCCATAATCCTGAGGCAAGAGGCTTTTAAACAGCCCTCTCCAAAACCCAGTGGCGAGGTTGGTTTCGCCACAATCACCATCACACTGAGGATACAACATGAGGATACACAATCACCATCACACTGAGGATACAACATGAGGATACACAGTCACCATCACACTGAGGATACAACATGAGGACACACAATCACCATCACACTGAGGATACAACATGAGGATACACAGTCACCATCACACTGAGGATACAACATGAGGATACACAGTCACCATCACACTGAGGATACACAATCACCATCACACTGAGTGTACAACATGAGGATACACAATCACCATCACACTGAGGATACAACATGAGGATACACAATCACCATCACACTGAGGATACAACATGAGGATACACAATCACCATCACACTGAGGATACAACATGAGGACACACAATCACCATCACACTGAGGATACAACATGAGGACACACAACCAACATCACACTGAGGATACAACATGAGGACACACAATCACCATCACACTGAGGATACACAATCACCATCACACTGAGGATACAACATGAGGACACACAATCACCATCACACTGAGGATACAACATGAGGATACACAATCACCATCACACTGAGGATACAACATGAGGATACACAATTACCATCACACTGAGGATACAACATGAGGACACACAACCAACATCACACTGAGGATACAACATGAGGACACACAATCACCATCACACTGAGGATACAACATGAGGATACACAATCACCATCACACTGAGGATACAACATGAGGATACACAATCACCATCACACTGAGGATACGACATGAGGATACATAACCAGAATTACACTAAGGATACAACATGAGGATACATAACCACCATCACACTGAGGATACAACATGAGGACACACAACCACCATCACACTGAGGATACAACATGAGGACACACAATCACCATCACACTGAGGATACAACATGAGGATGCACAATCACCATCACACTGAGGATACAACATGAGGATACACAATCACCATCACACTGAGGATACAACATGAGGATACACAATCACCATCACACTGAGGATACAACATGAGGATACACAGTCACCATCACACTGAGGATACAACATGAGGATACACAGTCACCATCACACTGAGGATACACAATCACCATCACACTGAGTGTACAACATGAGGATACACAATCACCATCACACTGAGGATACAACATGAGGATACACAATCACCATCACACTGAGGATACAACATGAGGATACACAATCACCATCACACTGAGGATACAACATGAGGACACACAATCACCATCACACTGAGGATACAACATGAGGACACACAACCAACATCACACTGAGGATACAACATGAGGACACACAATCACCATCACACTGAGGATACACAATCACCATCACACTGAGGATACAACATGAGGACACACAATCACCATCACACTGAGGATACAACATGAGGATACACAATCACCATCACACTGAGGATACAACATGAGGATACACAATCACCATCACACTGAGGATACGACATGAGGATACATAACCAGAATTACACTAAGGATACAACATGAGGATACATAACCACCATCACACTGAGGATACAACATGAGGACACACAACCACCATCACACTGAGGATACAACATGAGGACACACAATCACCATCACACTGAGGATACAACATGAGGATGCACAATCACCATCACACTGAGGATACAACATGAGGATACACAATCACCATCACACTGAGGATACAACATGAGGATACACAACCACCATCACACTGAGGATACAACATGAGGATACAAAACCACCATCACACTGAGGATACAACATGAGGATACACAATCACATCACACTGAGGATACAACATGAGGATACACAACCACCATCACACTGAGGATACAACATGAGGATACACAACCACCATCACACTGAGGATACAACATGAGGATACACAACCACCATCACACTGAGGATACAACATGAGGATACACAATCACCATCACACTGGGGATACAACATGAGGATACACAATCACCATCACACTGAGGATACAACATGAGGATACAGAATCACCATCACACTAAGGATACAACATGAGGATACACAATGACCATCACACTGAGGATACAACATGAGGATACACAACCACCATCACACTGAGGATACAACATGAGGATACACAACCACCATCACACTGAGGATACAACATGAGGATACACAATCACCATCACACTGGGGATACAACATGAGGATACACAATCACCATCACACTAAGGATACAACATGAGGATACACAATCACCATCACACTGAGGATACAACATGAGGACACACAATCACCATCACACTGAGGATACAACATGAGGATACACAATCACCATCACACTAAGGATACAACATGAGGATACACAATCACCATCACACTGAGGATACAACATGAGGACACACAATCACCATCACACTGAGGATACAACATGAGGATACACAATCACCATCACACTGAGGATACAACATGAGGATACACAATCACCATCACACTGAGGATACAACATGAGGATACACAGTCACCATCACACTGAGGATACAGCATGACGATACACAATCACCATCACACTGAGGATACAACATGACGATACACAATCACCATCACACTGAGGATACAACATGAGGCTACACAACCACCATCACACTGAGGATACAACATGACGATACACAATCACCATCACACTGAGGATACAACATGAGGATACACAATCACCATCACACTGAGGATACAACATGACGATACACAATCACCATCACACTGAGGATACAACATGAGGCTACACAACCACCATCACACTGAGGATACAACATGACGATACACAATCACCATCACACTGAGGATACAACATGAGGATACACAATCACCATCACACTGAGGATACAACATGAGGATACACAATCACCATCACACTGAGGATACAACATGAGGATACACAGTCACCATCACACTGAGGATACAACATGAGGATACACAGTCACCATCACACTGAGGATACAGCATGAGGACACACAATCACCATCACACTGAGGATACAGCATGAGGATACACAATCACCATCACACTGAGGATACAACATGAGGATACACAGTCACCATCACACTGAGGATACAGCATGAGGACACACAATCACCATCACACTGAGGATACAACATGAGGATACACAGTCACCATCACACTGAGGATACAACATGAGGATACACAATCACCATCACACTGAGGATACAACATGAGGACACACAGTCACCATCACACTGAGGATACAACATGAGGACACACAGTCACCATCACACTGAGGATACAACATGAGGATACACAGTCACCATCACACTGAGGATACAGCATGAGGATACACAGTCACCATCACACTGAGGATACAACATGAGGATACACAATCACCATCACACTGAGGATACAACATGAGGATACAAAACCACCATCACACTGAGGATACAACATGAGGATACACAGTCACATCACACTGAGGATACAGCATGAGGACACACAATCACCATCACACTGAGGATACAACATGAGGACACACAATCACCATCACACTGAGGATACAACATGAGGACACACAATCACCATCACACTGAGGATACAACATGAGGATACAAAACCACCATCACACTGAGGATACAACATGAGGATACACAGTCACCATCACACTGAGGATACAGCATGAGGACACACAATCACCATCACACTGAGGATACAACATGAGGATACACAACCACCATCACACTGAGGATACAACATGAGGATACACAACCACCATCACACTGAGGATACAGCATGAGGACACACAATCACCATCACACTGAGGATACAGCATGAGGATACACAATCACCATCACACTGAGGATACAACATGAGGATACACAGTCACCATCACACTGAGGATACAGCATGAGGACACACAATCACCATCACACTGAGGATACAACATGAGGATACACAATCACCATCACACTGAGGATACAACATGAGGACACACAGTCACCATCACACTGAGGATACAACATGAGGACACACAGTCACCATTACACTGAGGATACAACATGAGGATACACAATCACCATCACGCTGAGGATACAACATGAGGATACACAGTCACCATCACACTGAGGATACAACATGAGGACACACAGTCACATCACACTGAGGATACAACATGAGGATACACAGTCACCATCACACTGAGGATACACAGTCACCATCACACTGAGGATACAACATGAGGACACACAGTCACCATCACACTGAGGATACAACATGAGGATACACAGTCACCATCACACTGAGGATACAACATGAGGACACACAGTCACCATCACACTGAGGATACAACATGAGGACACACAGTCACATCACACTGAGGATACAACATGAGGACACACAATCACCATCACACTGAGGATACAACATGAGGATACAAAACCACCATCACACTGAGGATACAACATGAGGATACACAGTCACCATCACACTGAGGATACAGCATGAGGACACACAATCACCATCACACTGAGGATACAACATGAGGATACACAACCACCATCACACTGAGGATACAGCATGAGGACACACAATCACCATCACACTGAGGATACAGCATGAGGATACACAATCACCATCACACTGAGGATACAACATGAGGATACACAGTCACCATCACACTGAGGATACAACATGAGGATACACAGTCACCATCACACTGAGGATACAGCATGAGGATACACATTCACCATCACACTGAGGATACAACATGAGGATACACAATCACCATCACACTGAGGATACAACATGAGGATACAAAACCACCATCACACTGAGGATACAACATGAGGATACACAGTCACATCACACTGAGGATACAGCATGAGGACACACAATCACCATCACACTGAGGATACAACATGAGGACACACAATCACCATCACACTGAGGATACAACATGAGGACACACAATCACCATCACACTGAGGATACAACATGAGGATACAAAACCACCATCACACTGAGGATACAACATGAGGATACACAGTCACCATCACACTGAGGATACAGCATGAGGACACACAATCACCATCACACTGAGGATACAACATGAGGATACACAACCACCATCACACTGAGGATACAGCATGAGGACACACAATCACCATCACACTGAGGATACAGCATGAGGATACACAATCACCATCACACTGAGGATACAACATGAGGATACACAGTCACCATCACACTGAGGATACAGCATGAGGACACACAATCACCATCACACTGAGGATACAACATGAGGATACACAATCACCATCACACTGAGGATACAACATGAGGACACACAGTCACCATCACACTGAGGATACAACATGAGGACACACAGTCACCATTACACTGAGGATACAACATGAGGATACACAATCACCATCACGCTGAGGATACAACATGAGGATACACAGTCACCATCACACTGAGGATACAACATGAGGACACACAGTCACATCACACTGAGGATACAACATGAGGATACACAGTCACCATCACACTGAGGATACACAGTCACCATCACACTGAGGATACAACATGAGGACACACAGTCACCATCACACTGAGGATACAACATGAGGATACACAGTCACCATCACACTGAGGATACAACATGAGGAAACACAGTCACCATCACACTGAGGATACAACATGAGGACACACAGTCACATCACACTGAGGATACAACATGAGGACACACAGTCACATCACACTGAGGATACACAGTCACCATCACACTGAGGATACAACATGAGGATACACAGTCACCATCACACTGAGGATACAACATGAGGATACACAGTCACCATCACACTGAGGATACAACATGAGGATACACAGTCACCATCACACTGAGGATACAACATGAGGACACACAGTCACCATCACACTGAGGATACAGCATGAGGACACACAGTCACCATCACACTGAGGATACAACATGAGGACACACAGTCACATCACACTGAGGATACAACATGAGGACACACAGTCACATCACACTGAGGATACACAGTCACCATCACACTGAGGATACACAGTCACCATCACACTGAGGATACAACATGAGGATACACAGTCACCATCACACTGAGGATACAACGTGAGGATACAGATTGACCAAGACATTGGATAATGCAGGGAAACATGATGGGAGTTGTAGGTTTCAGTAGAGAATCTTTCATTTCACAATTTACCGAGTTTCTTGGCCACTTTTGAATTTTTCTTTGAATCTAGAAGCCCGAAGCCGACACCTTTCTTCTCCAGAACCTGCGCTGACAACTGTAAGAGAAAAAAAATCCAAATGGGGTAGAATTGGGAAAACACGCAATTCTGATAAAGGTTTTGCCTTTGCCGTATGCCATTAATATTGTTATATTTTAATAGCGCGTCAATGCCCATGATGTTTATATTTTTTGGGATAAGTATTTTTATTTTATTTTAAGGAAAGGGGGTGATTTTAACTATTTTTTTTTTACTTTTTTTAAGTCAACTTGAGTGACAATTACTGTCAATCATTCGATTGCCCATAGCATTCAGTGATTGGTAAATAGCCATCATTGAAGACTTCCTTTGTGCTACATCAGTACCAGGCTGCCACCTAGTGGCCTGTATTCATATATACATCAGTACCAGGCTGCCACCTAGTGGCCTGTATTCATATATACATCAGTACCAGGCTGCCACCTAGTGGCCTGTATTCATATATACATCAGTACCAGGCTGCCACCTAGTGGCCTGTATTCATATATACATCAGTACCAGGCTGCCACCTAGTGGCCTGTATTCATATATACATCAGTACAAGGCTGCCACCTAGTGGCCTGTATTCATATATACATCAGTACAAGGCTGCCACCTAGTGGCCTGTATTCATATATACATCAGTACCAGGCTGCCACCTAGTGGCCTGTATTCATATATACATCAGTACCAGGCTGCCACCTAGTGGCCTGTATTCATATATACATCAGTACAAGGCTGCCACCTAGTGGCCTGTATTCATATATACATCAGTACAAGGCTGCCACCTAGTGGCCTGTATTCATATATACATCAGTACAAGGCTGCCACCTAGTGGCCTGTATTCATATACACATCAATACAAGGCTGCCACCTAGTGGCCTGTATTCATATATACATCAGTACCAGGCTGCCACCTAGTGGCCTGTATTCATATATACATCAGTACAAGGCTGCCACCTAGTGGCCTGTATTCATATACACATCAGTACCAGGCTGCCACCTAGTGGCCTGTATTCATATATACATCAGTACCAGGCTGCCACCTAGTGGCCTGTATTCATATACACATCAGTACAAGGCTGCCACCTAGTGGCCTGTATTCATATATACATCAGTACCAGGCTGCCACCTAGTGGCCTGTATTCATATATACATCAGTACCAGGCTGCCACCTAGTGGCCTGTATTCATATATACATCAGTACAAGGCTGCCACCTAGTGGCCTGTATTCATATATACATCAGTACCAGGCTGCCACCTAGTGGCCTGTATTCATATACACATCTAATTGACTCTGACGCTGGCTTGAGGCTTCGGTCAATTAGCACAAGGTAACAGATTCCCCGATCTCAGCCGGGGAAGCTGTTACCGGACCGGAAGCGCACGGCGTCCGGTTCCGGTCTGCGCAGATACCGTGGTCACATTTGACCACGGCATCTGAAGGGTATGATGTATGCTAACAGCCTTATGGCTGATCGCACACATGTGCCGCGGGGCTCCCCACGGCTAAGGCGCCCGCTGCAGGTGCGAGCGGGCGCAATGTTTAGGGATCGGACCCATTAAGTACAGCTACATCATTGGTCCTTAAAGGGTTAACCCCTGTTTGATGCGGTATCTGTTATCGCGCCCTGCTTAAGAGAGTGATCCCTTACAATAGGGAATATATTGGGAGTTGTAGTAGCAGTGCTTGTTTTTTTGTACAGTATATTTATGATATATTGGGAGATGGGAGTTGTAGTATATATATGTCTTCCGCCGGTCTCCGGGGGTCAGCAGTTGCCTTTCTTGTGTCTCCGCAGACATTAATCCTCAGCGAAGCTCTGCAGGAGTTGGGTTACTATTCTCTGAGCAGAGCGGGGGAGGGGGGGAAGCAGCTGTCACCGGTCACATCATGGTCGGGAAATGCTGGAACATGTCTACATATAGAGGTAGCACTTGTAGGTCACCGGTCCGTGTGCGAATACATATATATATAGTGAGTGGAAGTCTAATCATCCGCCAGACTGCACTTATATAAAAGTCTGTGGAAAACAAGACCCGACCAACGTGTATGTATGTGTGTGTGTGTGCGTGTATGTGTGTGCATGTATGTGTGTGTGTGTTTATGTGTGTATGTATGTGTGTGCGTGTGTGTGTGTGTGCGTGTATGTGTGTGTGTGTTTATGTGTGTATGTATGTGTGTGCGTGTGTGTGTGTGTGCGTGTATGTGTGTGTGTGTGTGCGTGTATGTGTGTGTGTGTGTGTATGTGTGTATGTATGTATGTATGTGTGTGTGCGTGTATGTGTGTGCATGTATGTGTGTGTGTGTTTATGTGTGTATGTATGTGTGTGCGTGTGTGTGTGTGTGCGTGTATGTGTGTGTGTGTGTGCGTGTATGTGTGTGTGTGTGTGTATGTGTGTATGTATGTATGTATGTGTGTGTGCGTGTATGTGTGTGCGTGTGCATGTATGTGTGTGTGTGTATGTGTGTGTATGTATGTGTGTGCATGTATGTGTGTGTGCATGTATGTGTGTGTGTGCGTGTGTGC
>NW_025334182.1:0-15000 GCF_014858855.1 Bufo gargarizans | reverse complement strand
GCTGCCTGCACACATATTTCTCGGTGGGTATATAAGGTGTGTGATAGGCTGTCTGCACACTTATCCCTCGCTGGGTATATAAGGGGTATGATAGGCTGTCTGCACACATATTTCTCGGTGGGTATATAAGGTGTGTGATAGGCTGTCTGCACACATATCTCTCTGTGAGTATATAAGGGCTGATAGGCTGTCTGCACACATATCCCTCGGTTGGTATATAAGGTGTGATAGGCTGGCTGCACACATTTCCCTCAGTGGGTATATAAGGTGTGATAGGCTTTCTGCATACCTATCCCTCGGTGGGTATATAAGGTGTGATAGGCTGTCTGCACACATATCCCTCGGTGGTATATAAGGTGTGATAGGCTGTCTGCACACATTTCCCTCAGTGGATATATAAGATGTGATAGGCTGTCTGCACACATATCCCTCAGTGGGCATATAAGGTGTGATAGGCTGTCTGCACAAATATCCTTCGGTGGGTATATAAGGTGTGTGATAGGCTGCCTGCACACATATTCCTCGGTGGGTATATATGGTGTGTGATAGGCTGTCTGCACACATATCTCCCTGTGGGTATATAAGGTGTGATAGGCTGTCTGCACACATATCCCTAGGTGGGTATAAAAGGGGTGATAGGCTGCCTGCACACATATCCTTCGGTGGGTATATAAGGTGTGTGATAGGCTGTCTGCAAACATATCCCTCGGTGGGTATATTCGGTGTGATAGGCTGTCTGCACACATATCCCTCTGTGGGTATATAAGGGGTGCAATAGGCTGTCTGCACACATATCCTTCGGTGGGTATATAAGGTGTGTGATAGGCTGTCTGCAAACATATCCATCGGTGGGTATATAATGTGTGATACGCTGTCTGCACACATATCCTTCTGTGGGTATATAAGGGGTGTGATAGGCTGTCTGCACACATATCCCTCGTGGGTATATAAGGTGTGATAGGCTGTCTGCACACATATCCCTCTGTGGGTATATAAGGCGTGATAGGTTGTCTGCACACATATCCCTCTGTGGGTATATAAGGTGTGTGATAGGCTGTCTGCACACACATCCCTCGGTGGGTATATAAGGTGTGATAGGCTGTCTGTACATATATCCCTCGGTGGGTATATAAGGTGTGTGATAGGCTGTCTGCACACATATCCCTCGGTGGTATATAAGGGGTGTGATAGGCTGTCTGCACACATATCCCTCGGTGGGTATATAAGGTGTGATAGGCTGTCTGCACACATATCCCTCGGTGGGTATATAAGGGGTGATAGGCTTTCTACACACATATCCCTCGGTGGTATATAAGGGGTGTGATAGGCTGTCTGCACACATATCCCTCGGTGGGTATATAAGGTGTGATAGGCTGTCTGCACACATATCCCTCGGGGGGTATATAAGGTGTGTGATAGGCTGTCTGCACACATATCCCTCGGTGGTATATAAGGGGTGTGATAGGCTGTCTGCACACATATCCCTCGGTGGGTATATAAGGTGTGATAGGCTGTCTGCACACATATCCCTCAGTGGGTATATAAGGGGTGATAAGCTTTCTACACACATATCCCTCGGTGGTATATAAGGGGTGTGATAGGCTGTCTGCACACATATCCCTCGGTGGGTATATAAGGTGTGATAGGCTGTCTGCACACATATCCCTCGGTGGGTATATAAGGTGTGATAGGCTGTCTGCACACATATCCCTCGGTGGGTATAACGTATGTCTGTACATGGTGGAGTAGACAGAGCAGAAATGGTCGGTGTCTCATATCCAGCGCCAACTTGTTCTTTCCTCAGCTGAGAAGATGACAATGTGATAAAGTCTCGTCTGGAGGGTCCACATTATCACTGTCACAATCCTCCTGGCTCCATCTCTACTGAATGGGGGGGGCTGACATGGAGGACCCCAGAACTTCATAATGTTATAAATGATCGGAGCAGAGGTTGTACATTATACATTTGGTGGGGGGCAGTCAGTTTTCCATATTATAACCGCCAGTACACATGATGTATACATACAGTATATATCAGTGATGGATCAGTGATCAGCAGGAGATGGGCCCCCCAGTGTGGGGGAGGAGTAACCTGACTCTTAGACCACTTCTCATCCTATGCTTCCTCCAGCATCTGTCACAAGACTATTTAAAGATCCTGGAATCCCCTGATTCCTCTTCCCACTTAGTGGTATCATGTGCCTCGTGCCTCCTCACTGACACCCAGTCAGCGTCCACACATGCCTATAACACTGGGGGCACTGCAGCTCCAGGAACTTCTGACAAAATCAGGATCAGGACCAGGATGCTTTTTGCAGCAGACGTCACATTCAAATCACTGCTGTGTGGGGGAAGGGAAGTGACAACTGCCACAACCCCATGTATTGTATTGAGAGCAGTTGTTGTCACTAAGTTCCCTGGATTGTTAGAACACATGAAGATAAGCAATTACACTGTGAGGTCTGGAGGGCCCCGTGTGGCCCTTGATGTAACATTCAGTGTATTTTAAATCACAAGCACGTATCAGGCTCATACATTTATGAAACACAACCATGAAAATGTAGGAGGAGCTTAAATGAGAGCTCTAGCGTCCCCATCATGACAGTGACTAAGAGTTGTCATGGCTCCTCCCCTTGTTAACTAGCGCCAGTCATCTGCATGGAGTGGGATCTCAAGCACATTTTAGGCATATAACAGTGACCAGTAATATCCCAGCTCGGCTACATCCATACACTATTAACCCTTTCATTACAGGTACCTGGTCATGTGATCCTTATCTGCCCACCGTCTGGAGGTAACGCTCCTGTGCAAATAGGTTGCTAATTTCTCCTGTGTGGCTGACTTACTGTGAATTACATAGTTACATCAGCATCTATAAAGTCCCTCCCAGCAACGCTCAGACACCTCCCCTTCCCAATAAAGTCTGCCTTTTATGTTCCTATGTATGTCACCACTCCATTTATAGAGCACTGGAGACCAGTAGTCCAGTGATATACTCGATGAGTCCATACAATGATTAACAGCAGAGGTATAAAACCTCTCTGACTATATCAGTTGATAGTGCTGTGTACAGAATCTCCAGTGTATCCTATAAGATTCAGCTTCATTCTGCTCAACCATTACTCACCTTGCCTGTCTATAATACCTGTGTGTGCAGAATATCCAGTAAATCCTATGATATGCATCTTCACACTGCCCTAAAACAACTCACACTGCCTGTCTATACAATCTGCGTATGCTGTGTACAGAATCTCCAGTGTATCCTATAAGATTCAGCTTCATTCTGCTCAACCATTACTCACCTTGCCTGTCTATAATACCTGTGTGTGCAGAATATCCAGTAAATCCTATGATATGCAGCTTCACACTGCCCTCAAATGACTCACACTGCCTGTCTACACAATCTGCGTATGCTGTGTACAGAATCTCCAGTGTATCCTATAAGATTCAGCTTCACTCTGCTCAACCATTACTCACCTTGCCTGTCTATAATACCTGTGTGTGTAGAATATCCAGTAAATCCTATGATATGCATCTTCACACTGCCCTCAAACGACTCACACTGCCTGTCTACACAATCTGGGTATGCTGTGAACAGAATCTCCAGTGTATCCTATGATATGCAGCTTCACATCGCTCTTCCACAACACACACTGCCTGTCTATATTATATGGGTGTGCTGTGTACTGAATATCCAGTAAATCCCATCGTTCATATAACTGCCTGTCCAGGGCCGGCGCCACCCATAAGCAAAATAGGCCACTCTGTAGAGCGCACTCTTGCTGGGGGCGCCGGCGCTCTGGAGTCTGGCCGCCAGTGGCGTTGCGAGGTTGATGCGGCGGGTGCGTGCCGCATCGGATGACACCAGTCTGATGGGGTGTCACCTGCCGGACCCAAGTTCCCAACACCACTAGCACCCGCCCCCTTGTACTTGTGTCGCTGATCTGATCCTGTACTTGCCGGCTGCGTGGGCATCAGTTCAGTCACTTCGCCGCAGGACGGGATTGCGCGCCGAAGATACTGAACTTAACTGAACTCATGCTCGCGCAGCCAGCAAGTACAGACTGTACAGGATCAGCAACACAAGTACGGGAAGGGGGGGGGGCGAAAAACTAAAACTACATAATGGAGGGCAGTTAAACAAAACATGCAGATAATGGACGGCAGTCTGGGGGCAAAATTACTTAGTGGGGGGCAAATTACATAATGGAGGGCAGTGTGGGGGCAAAATTACTTAGTGTGGGGGCAAACAACATAATGTGGGGCAGTGGGGGGGGCAAATTAATGTGAGGCAGTGTGGGGGGCAAATTACATAATGTGGGGCAGTGTGGGCGGCAAATTACATAATGTGAGACAGTGTGTAGGGCAAATTACCTATTGTGGGGCAGTGTGGGGGCAAATTACATAATGTGAGGCAGTGTGGGGGGCAAATTACATAATGTGAGGCAGTGTTGGGGGCAAATTACATAATGTGAGGCAGTGTGGGGGGGAAATTACATATTGTGAGGCAGTGTGGGGGGCAAATGACATAATGTGAGGCAGTGTGGGGGGCAAATGACATAATGTGAGGCAGTGTGGGGGGGAAATGACATATTGTGAGGCAGTGTGGGGGCAAATTACATAATGTGAGGCAGTGTGGGGGGCAAATTACATAATGTGAGGCAGTGTGGGGGGGGGAAATGACATATTGTGAGGCAGTGTGGGGGGCGTATTACTTAATGTGGGGCAGTGTAGGGGGCAGTATTTCTAATGAGGGCATTCTAGAAGGGAATTACTATTGGTGGGACTATGAGGAGCACTAATACTATGGGGCAGGGCTCATTTTTCTTCAGGATAGTATTTGAGGTATTGGGGGGCACAGTGAGCAGCAGGATAACACTGTGGGGACTGCAGGTTGGGGGAAGATGATAGAAAAGTGAGGACACTAAGATGTCTGTGTGTCACACTCTGCAGAGAAGTGTCCGGACCGAATGGAGAAGATAATGACAGAGATCTACATCGGAGGAGACGTCACCTGGAGGCCCTGGATGTGACAGGTACCTGCTGCTGTGTATGTGCAATGCTGCTAATTTATGTTTTGCATATGAGAAAATGTTTACAAATAAAATGTTTTAATTAAATGTTCTATTTTACTATTTTTATTATTCGGTCGAAAGGCTGATTGGGAGGGAAGGGGGGGTTGTAACGGGACTGCTGTAGAATATCTAAAATTAGCTGGTCAAGTAAACTGCTGCATGCAACAATCATTAAAAAGGTGGCCGACAAAAAAAGGGGCTTGTCAAAGGGCGTGGTCAATGGGCGGAGTCGGGGGGGGGGGGGCAAAATTAGCTTTTGCCTAGGGTGGCAAAAATCCTTGCACCAGCCCTGTGCCTGTCCATACGATCTGTGCTGTGTTCAGAATCTCCAGTAATCCTATAAAATGTCATTGCTCACTGCTTTCCCATGACTCACAGCCTATTTATTCTATCTGTGTGTGCTGTGTGCAGAATCTCCAGTATATGCTCCGTAGCTTCACACTGCTCGTCCATTACTCACATTCCTTGTCTATACTATGTGTGTATGCTGTGCACAGAATAAACAGTAATCTGATAATATGCTGCTTCCCACTTCTCTACCTTGCACACTCTTTCTGTCTATACTATCTGTGTGTGCTGTGTGCAGAATCACTAGTGTATTTATATGAGATACAGCTTTATACTCCTCTCCCCTGTTTCACAATGCCTATCTATACTATTTGTGAGTACGGTGTGCAGAATCAAAAGTGTATCTTATGAAATGCAGATTCAAACTGCTTTGTCCTGACTACCACTGCATGTAGACACTATCTCTGTGTGCAGAATATACAGTGTATTTCTATAAGATGCAATGTTACACAGGTTTCTCCCTAGCAGCTCTTAAAACCAGGAGGCTGGAAAAAACAATCAACCAAAAGCAGAAGGCAATGCAAAGCATAGTGACATTGCCTCAATGCCTCTCATAGGAATATAGGAATACACTGGACTCTCTGCACACAATACTGCTCTATCCCATATTAGTAGTTTGGACCCTCAGCACAGAGCACTACTTAGTGGCATAACTAGAAATGACTGGGCCCCACAGCAAATTTTTGAACGGGCATCTCTGTCCCAGAAGAGGCCCAGCAGCTGCTCCATCCGTTTCCACACATATATACTGTATGTCATGCCACTGTATATAATGTCATTGTATAACACTGTTGAGAGGTCCTGACAATAAAATCTTTCAGTCCTCTCCCGATTGGGCCTTTGTGAGTTTAGGCCCCATAGCAGCTGCATCCCATATAGCTATGCCCCAGGCACTACTCTTTCTTAGTGGAATACACTGGTCTGTCTGCACACAGCACTCACAGATAACAGAGAAAGGAAGTGAGAGAGTTTTATATCTCTATTATCAAGATAGGCTTCACACTGCTTTCCTCTGCCTCCTGCTTGTAAGAGCTAACAGGTCAGTCCTCTCACAAGCAGAAAACAAGAGACATAGGCTGAAGCTCCATCACATAAGAAAACACTGCCCAATGGAGAGCAAGTGCAGCATGATGAGACTCCATCACCCGAGGCATAACATACATTGAGGGTTGCAGTACTGCACCAGAAGAGGCACATGGAATATGCAGCCAGGATAGTGGATAGCCCAAATGTCATGAGATCCACACCCCTTATACTACAGGAACATGTATTCATTTATTACTGCTGACAACCTGCCTGTATATCCTGTCTGAGAGGTAGTCACAGACCCGCCCCCTGCTGATGACATCACTGATATAATGACATGTGATCAGACATGAGATCCACACCTTATACTACAGGAACATCTATTACTGCTGACAACCTGACTGTATATCCTGTCTGAGAGGTAGTCACAGCCCCGCCCACTGCTGATGACATCACTGATATAATGACATGTGATCAGACATGAGATCACACACCTTATACTACAGGAACATCTATTACTGCTGACAACCTGCCTGTATATCCTGTCTGAGAGGTAGTCACAGCCCCGCCCCCTGCTGATGACATCACTGATATAATGACATGTGATCAGACATGAGATCACACACCTTATACTACAGCTACATCTATTACTGCTGACAACCTGCCTGTATATCATGTCTGAGAGGTAGTCACAGCCCCCGCCCCCTGCTGATGACATCACTGATATAATGACATGTGATCAGACATGAGGTCACACACCTTATACTACAGGAACATCTATTACTGCTGACAACCTGACTGTATATCCTGTCTGAGAGGTTGTCACAGCCCCGCCCCCTGCTGATGACATCACTGATATACTGACATGTGATCAGACATGAAATCACACACCTTATACTACAGGAACATCTATTACTGCTGACAACCTGCCTGTACATCCTGTCTGAGAGGTTGTCACAGCCCCGCCCCCTGCTGATGACATCACTGATATAATGACACGTGATCAGACATGAGATCCACACCTTATACTACAGGAACATCTATTACTGCTGACAACCTGCCTGTATATCCTGTCTGAGAGGTAGTCACAGCCCCGCCCCCTGCTGATGACATCACTGATATAATGACATGTGATCAGACATGAGATCACACACCTTATACTACAGGAACATCTATTACTGCTGACAACCTGCCTGTCTATACTGTCTGAGAGGTTGTCACAGCCCCGCCCCCTGCTGATGACATCACTGATATAATGACATGTGATCAGACATGAGATCCACACCTTATACTACAGGAACATCTATTACTGCTGACAACCTGCCTGTATATAATGTCTAAGCGGTAGTCACAGCCCCGCCCTCTGCTGATGACATCACTGACATCAACCCTTCTCTGCAGACACTCAGTGCTAACAATCCTCCCGTGGGTGGTGACCTTTCTCTGCAGAACCTCAGACTGAAAATCCTCCACCTGTAAGCGGTGACCCCTCTCTGCCGATCCTCAGCGCTGACATCTACAGCCCCTATGAGGAGAGTCCAGCCAAGTGCATGCTGCTGTCACAGAGCAGCAGCCAAGAACGCACAACCCTGGAATCAGCATAGTGTAAGACATACCAGAGGGCTTGGGTGGAGGGTGGCCGTGCACTCACCTCCAGCAGGACCGTGCGACCCTGGAGTCAGTATAGTCTAAGACAGTCATACCAGAGGGCTTGGGGAGGAGGGTGGCCGTGCACTCACCTCAGGCAGGACCGTGCGACCCTGGAATCAGTATAGTCTAAGACAGTCATACCAGAGGGCTTGGGGAGGAGGGTGGCCGTGCACTCACCTCCAGCAGGACTGTGCGACCCTGGAATCAGTATAGTCTAATACAGTCATACCAGAGGGCTTGGGGAGGAGGGTGGCCGTGCACTCACCTCCAGCAGGACTGTGCGACCCTGGAATCAGTATAGTCTAAGACAGTCATACCAGAGGGCTTGGGGAGGAGGGTGGCCGTGCACTCACCTCCAGCAGGACTGTGCGACCCTGGAATCAGTATAGTCTAAGACAGTCATACCAGAGGGCTTGGGGAGGAGGGTGGCCGTGCACTCACCTCCAGCAGGACTGTGCGACCCTGGAATCAGTATAGTCTAAGACAGTCATACCAGAGGGCTTGGGGAGGAGGGTGGCCGTGCACTCACCTCCAGCAGGACTGTGCGACCCTGGAATCAGTATAGTCTAAGACAGTCATACCAGAGGGCTTGGGGAGGAGGGTGGCCGTGCACTCACCTCAGGCAGGACCGTGCGACCCTGGAATCAGTATAGTCTAAGACAGTCCTAACAGAGGGCTTGGGGAGGAGGGTGGCCGTGCACTCACCTCAGGCAGGACCGTGCGACGCTGGAATCAGTATAGTTTAAGACAGTCATAACAGAGGGCTTGGGGAGGAGGGTGGCTGTGCACTCACCTCAGGCAGGACTGTGAGACCCTGGAATCAGTATAGTCTAAGACAGTCATAACAGAGGGCTTGGGGAGGAGGGTGGCCGTGCACTCACCTCAGGCAGGACCGTGCGACCCTGGAATCAGTATTGTTTAAGACAGTCATACCAGAGGGCTTGGGGAGGAGGGTGGCCGTGCACTCACCTCCAGCAGGACCGTGCGACCCTGGAATCAGTATAGTCTAAGACAGTCATACCAGAGGGCTTGGGGAGGAGGGTGGCCGTGCACTCACCTCCAGCAGGACTGTGCGACCCTGGAATCAGTATAGTCTAAGACAGTCATACCAGAGGGCTTGGGGAGGAGGGTGGCCGTGCACTCACCTCCAGCAGGACTGTGCGACCCTGGAATCAGTATAGTCTAAGACAGTCATACCAGAGGGCTTGGGGAGGAGGGTGGCCGTGCACTCACCTCAGGCAGGACCGTGCGACCCTGGAATCAGTATAGTCTAAGACAGTCATACCAGAGGGCTTGGGGAGGAGGGTGGCCGTGCACTCACCTCAGGCAGGACCGTGCGACCCTGGAATGAGTATTGTTTAAGACAGTCATACCAGAGGGCTTGGGGAGGAGGGTGGCCGTGCACTCACCTCCAGCAGGACCGCGCGACGCTGGAATCAGTATAGTCTAAGACAGTCATACCAGAGGGCTTGGGTGGGGGGTGGCCGTGCACTCACCTCCAGCAGGACTGTGCGACCCTGGAATCAGTATAGTCTAAGACAGTCATAATAGAGGGCTTGGGGAGGAGGGTGGCCGTGCACTCACCTCAGGCAGGACCGTGCGACCCTGGAATCAGTATTGTTTAAGACAGTCATACCAGAGGGCTTGGGGAGGAGGGTGGCCGTGCACTCACCTCAGGCAGGACCGTGCGACCCTGGAATCAGTATAGTCTAAGACAGTCATACTAGAGGGCTTGGGGAGGAGGGTGGCCGTGCACTCACCTCAGGCAGGACCGTGCAACCCTGGAATCAGTATTGTTTAAGACAGTCATACCAGAGGGCTTGGGGAGGAGGGTGGCCATGCACTCACCTCCAGCAGGACCGTGCAACCCTGGAATCAGTATTGTTTAAGACAGTCATACCAGAGGGCTTGGGGAGGAGGGTGGCCGTGCACTCACCTCCAGCAGGACCGTGCAACCCTGGAATCAGTATAGTCTAAGACAGTCATACCAGAGGCCTTGGGGAGGAGGGTGGCCATGCACTCACCTCCAGCAGGACTGTGCGACCCTGCAATCAGTATAGTCCTAAGACAGTCATAATAGAGGGCTTGGGGAGGAGGGTGGCCGGTGCACCTCACCTCAGGCAGGGACGTGCGACCCTGGAATCAGTATTGCTTAAGACAGTCATACCAGAGGGCTTGGGGAGGAGGTGGCCGTGCACATCACCTCAGGCAGGACCGTGCGACCCTGGAATCAGTATAGTCTAAGACAGTCATAACAGAGGGCTTGGGGAGGAGGGTGGCCGTGCACTCACTCAGGCAGGACCGTGCAAACCCTGGAATCAGTATTGTTTAAGACAGTCCATACCAGAGGGCTTGGGGAGGAGGGTGGCCGTGCACTCACCTCCAGCAGGACCGTGCAACCCTGGAATCAGTATTGTTTAAGACAGTCATACCAGAGGGCTTGGGGAGGAGGGTGGCCGTGCACTCACCTCAGGCAGGACCGTGCGACCCTGGAATCGAGTATAGTTTAAGGACAGTCATACCAGAGGGCTTGGGGAGAAGGGTGGCCGTGCACTCACCCTCAGGCAGGACCGTGCGACCCTGGAAATCGGTATAGTTTAAGACAGTCATACCAGAGGGCTTGGGGAGGAGGGTGGCCGTGCACTCACCTCAGGCAGGACCGTGCGACCCTGGAATCAGTATAGTCTAAGACAGTCCTAACAGAGGGCTTGGGGAGGAGGGTGGCCGTGCACTCACCTCAGGCAGGACCGTGCGACGCTGGAATCAGTATAGTTTAAGACAGTCATACCAGAGGGCTTGGGGAGGAGGGTGGCCGTGCACTCACCTCAGGCAGGACCGTGTGACCCTGGAATCAGTATAGTCTAAGACAGTCATAACAGAGGGCTTGGGGAGGAGGTGGCCGTGCACTCACCTCAGGCAGGACCGTGCGACCCTGGAATCGGTATAGTTTAAGACAGTCATACCAGATGGCTTGGGGAGGAGGGTGCCGTGGCACTCACCTCCAGCAGGACCGTGCGACCCTGGAAATCAGTATAGTCTAAGACAGTCATACCAGAGGGCTTGGGAGAGGAGGGTGGCCGTGCACCTCACCTCCAGCAGGACCGTGCGGACCCTGGAATCAGTATAGTCTAAGACAGTCATACTAGAGGGCTTGGGGAGGAGGGTGGCCGTGCACTCACTCAGGCAGGACCGTGCGACCCTGGAATCAGTATAGTCTAAGACAGTCATACCAGAGGGCTTGGGGAGGAGGGTGGCCGTGTACTCACCTCAGGCAGGACTGCGCGACCCTGGAATCAGTATAATCTAAGACAGTCATACCAGAGGGCTTGGGGAGGAGGGTGGCCGTGCACTCACCTCAGGCAGGACCGTGCGACCCTGGATCGGTATAGTTTAAGACAGTCATACCAGAGGGCTTGGGGAGGAGGGGTTGCCGTGCACTCACCTCAGGCAGGACTGTGCGACCCTGGAATCAGTATAGTCTAAGACAGTCATACCAGAGGGCTTGGGGAGGAGGGTGGCCGTGCACTCACCTCAGGCAGGACCGTGCGACCCTGGAATCAGTATAGTCTAAGACAGTCATACCAGAGGGCTTGGGGAGGAGGGTGGCCGTGCACTCACCTCCAGCACCATCTCGGTCAGGTGGGCCTGTCTCTGTGCGATCTTGTCACCAGGCGCCGGGCTCTCGCACAGGTAGACGCAGAAGACGTCGTATTTCTTCATCACCTGACGATAGTTCCTGTCGCTCAGTTCCAGGACGCGGTCCCTTCCATCATAGGAGGGGAAGCGGAGCCCATCTTCAGCCCCACAAAGGGCGAGAAGGGCCCCCCACAACAGGAGACTGAGGGCTTGCATGGAGGAGAGCGAGCGGCTTTGTGACAGCCAGACACTGGAGCCCACCTTACATAGTGACACCCTCGCACTCCCCTCTCCATTTTTAGGAGACAGTTGTTTCAGGACTATAAATAGCAGCAGGATGAGCCGGGGGGTGACGGGTCAGCATCACATCTCCGGGGCCCAGCTCCCCGCCCCTGCTCCTCATATACCGTAGGGCTGACGCTTCCCTGTCAGGAGATGGTGGCCACCGCCCTACAACGACGGCCACCAGCAGATCAGCACAATTGTCTCCTGAAATCCTCTGTGCTGCAGCATGCTCCTTCCACTCTCAGTCCCTGACATCTGCACACCTTATACTGATGTGACAACTATTCATCTATTACTGCTGACGAGCTGCCATGAGGTTGTCACAGCCCCGCCCCCTGTAGGGTGAGAAGACACTGGAGGCACACTCTTTCAGAAAAGGTTTATTGATTACGTCTTTCTGATGAAGGTCATAATAAAAGGTAGAAACGAGGGCCACAGAATCACTACAAAATATTGCATCGTATGTAGAAAGCCACCAACCCCGAAACCCACAAATCTTTGGATCAGATTCATTTATTGTGTGTCAGTCCAGTCGCTGGTGTAGGAGGCGAGGATAATGGGGGTTGTCACTAAGCATCCTAAACAATCAGCCCATAGTCCTCCGTTACTACCCTCGGCTCTACCTCCGGGGTCGGTATATACTACAAGGCTGCAGCCGTGACATAGCGGTGCTGGTCTTGTGCCGTATACCTCTACACCACTGCTTGTATATGAACCCCACGAGGAGGAGCGGTTCTGGTCTTGTGCCGTATACCTCTACACCACTACTTGTTTATGGACCCCCCGAGGTGGAGCGGTTCTAGTCTTGTGCCGTATACCTCTACACCACTGCTTGTATATGAACCCCACGAGGAGGAGCTGTTCTGGTCTTGTGCCGTATACCTCTACACCACTGACTTTATACGAACCCCACGAGGTGGAGCGGTTCTGGTCTTGTGCCGTATACCTCTACACCACTGACTTTATACGAACCCCACGAGGTGGAGCGGTTCTGGTCTTGTGCCGTATACCTCTACACCACTGACTGTATATAAGCCCTATGAGGTGGAGCGGTTCTAGTCTTGTCCCGTATACCTCTACACCACTGACTTTATACGAACCCCACGAGGTGGAGCGGTTCTGGTCTTGTGCTGTATACCTCTACACCACTACTTGTTTATGGACCCCCCGAGGTGGAGCGGTTCTAGTCTTGTGCCGTATACCTCTACACCACTGACTGTATACGAGCCCCACGAGGTAGAGCGGTTCTGGTCTTGTGCCGTATACCTCTACACCACTGCTTGTATATGAACCCCACGAGGAGGAGCGGTTCTGGTCTTGTGCCGTATACCTCTACACCACTGACTGTATATAAGCCCTATGAGGTGGAGCGGTTCTGGTCTTGTGCCATATACCTCTACACCACTGACTGTATACGAACCCAGAGAGGTGGAGCGGTTCTGGTCTTGTGCCGTATACCTCTACACCACTGACTGTATATAAGCCCTATGAGGTGGAGCGGTTCTAGTCTTGTCCCGTATACCTCTACACCACTACTTGTATATGGACCCTACGAGGTGGGGAGGTTCTAGTCTTGTGCCGTATACCTCGACTACACCACTACTTGTATATGGACCCCACGAGGTGGAGCGGTTCTAGTCTTGTGCCGTATACCTCTACACCACTGACTTTATACGAACCCCACGAGGTAGAGCGGTTCTGGTCTTGTGCCGTATACCTCTACACCACTGCTTGTATATGAACCCCACGAGGAGGAGCGGTTCTGGTCTTGTGCCGTATACCTCTACACCACTGACTGTATATAAGCCCTATGAGGTGGAGCGGTTCTGGTCTTGTGCCATATACCTCTACACCACTGACTGTATACGAACCCAGAGAGGTGGAGCGGTTCTGGTCTTGTGCCGTATACCTCTACACCACTGACTGTATATAAGCCCTATGAGGTGGAGCGGTTCTAGTCTTGTCCCGTATACCTCTACACCACTACTTGTATATGGACCCTACGAGGTGGGGAGGTTCTAGTCTTGTGCCATATACCTCGACTACACCACTACTTGTATATGGACCCCACGAGGTGGAGCGGTTCTAGTCTTGTCCCGTATACCTCTACACCACTACTTGTATATGGACCCCACGAGGTGGAGCGGTTCTAGTCTTGTCCCGTATAACTCTACACCACTACTTGTATATGTACACTACAAGGTGGGGCATTTCTGGTCTTGTGCCGTATACCTCTCCACCACTGACTTTATACGAACCCCACGAGGAGGAGCGGTTCTGGTCTTGTGCCGTATACATCTACACCACTGACTTTATACGAACCCCACGAGGTGGAGCGGTTCTGGTCTTGTGCCGTATACCTCTACACCACGGACTGTATATAAGCCCCACGAGGTGGAGCGGTTCTGGTCTTGTCCCGTATACCTCTACACCACTGACTGTATATAAGCCCCACGAGGTGGAGCGGTTCTAGTCTTGTCTTGTCCGTATACCTCTACACCACTGACTGTATATAAGCCCCACGAGGTGGAGCGGTTCTAGTCTTGTCCCGTATACCTCTACACCACTGCTTGTATATGGACCCTACGAGGTGGGGAGGTTCTGTCTTGTGCCGTATACCTCTACACCACTGCTTGTATATGGACCCACGAGGTGGGGGTTCTAGTCTTGTGCCGTATACCTCACACCACTGCTTGTATATGGACCCTACGAGGTGGAGGTTCTAGTCTTGTCCGTATACCTCTACACCACTGCTTGTATATGGACCCTACGAGGTGGGGTTCTGTCTTGTGCCGTATACCTCGACTACACCACTGCTTGTATATGGACCCGAGGTGGGGAGTTCTAGTCTTGTCCGTATACCTCTACACCACTGCTTATATGGACCCTACGAGGTGGGGCAATTCTGGTCTTGTGCCGTATACCTCTACACCACTGCTTGTATATGGACCCTACGAGGTGGGGTTCTGGTCTTGTGCCG
>NW_025334181.1:77160-115694 GCF_014858855.1 Bufo gargarizans | reverse complement strand
AATACAGATTCTTCTCTCTGTTAGCGCCCCCTGCTGTTCATCCTTGTGGTCCACCTTCTCCTGCATTCAGTGGTGGACACACATGCTCAGTAGCTTCCTACCTGTGATAGTCAATTGGACACCTTTCATTCTCTCCTCCCTACTGCTGAATGCAGAGAAGTGTATGGCTGCATCTCTCTTCAGACAGGGGAGAAGGTAGTGGGGGTCAGATGTATAAGTAAGGGGTTAACAAGTGGACTTCTGGGAGATGCAGCTGCTTGAAGGTCACATGGGAGCAGCTGTTGTCTACCCTCAGAAGGGAGGAGACCAGAGCTGCAGAGAGGTGAGGAGGGTGGCAGAGACTCCAGAGATATTGTTATTGTACTGGTGTGCATTACTGCAGATGTTCGTGAGCAGACGTGGGGCAGACTAGGGTGACATCTCCTGTGGCAGCCATAATAGGTGGCCCCCAAATTTACCAGAAATACATAACTGGTTAATGGAAGCTTTAACCACTAGGCAGAAGAGGACGACTCCACGACTGGTATCAATGAGGGGTTTATTGCTTTCTGAAGGAATTGTCCTCTGAAGCTCATGTTGTGTGTTCCTTGTTGGCAATGTTTCTCCTGCTCAGATCTCGGCCAGTGCTCCAGGTCTCAGTGGTCATGAGCTTCAGCCGCCGCGAGTTTCCACTTTCCTCATATGAATGTCCAGATAAAATACCGCAGACTACAGAAATTCGTGTGTGTTTCAACAAGAAAGTGAAGAGCCGTGGAGTGACAGGTAAGGCAGGCACCATGGGGGGATGGGCAGCCCATGCAAATGCCATGCACACCAGTGTGAGGTCCAAGACTATGTAGGAGATGGAAACCAGCAACGGCTCAACATAGGGGCCATTCAGCAAGTCAGTTATAGCTCATGGGCAGTAAGTATCCACCAGATGTGAAGGAAAGTTCTCACCAATAAGAGTTAGGGCATTGGGAATGAAATGAGGTCAGGGTCAGACGAGTCCAGAGGATCCTCCACTATGGAAGTGGGAATGAAATGAGGTCAGGGTCAGACGAGTCCAGAGGATCCTCCACTATGGAAGTGGGAATGAAATGAGGTCAGGGTCAGACGAGTCCAGAGGATCCTCCACTATGGAAGTGGGAATGTAATGAGGTCAGGGTCAGAGGAGTCCAGAGGATTCTCCACTATGGAGGCAGGAATGTAATGAGGTCAGGGTCAGAGGAGTCCAGAGGATTCTCCACTATGGAAGTGGGGATGTAATGAGGTCAGGGTCAGAGGAGTCCAGAGGATCCTCCACTATGGAGGCAGGAATGTAATGAGGTCAGGGTCAGAGGAGTCCAGAGGATTCTCCACTATGGAAGTGGGGATGTAATGAGGTCAGGGTCAGAGGAGTCCAGAGGATCCTCCACTATGGAGGCAGGAATGTAATGAGGTCAGGTATAGAGGAGTCCAGAGGATCCTCCACTATGGAAGTGGGGATGTAATGAGGTCAGGGTCAGAGGAGTCCAGAGGATCCTCCACTATGGAGGTAGGAATGTAATGAGGTCAGGGTCAGAGGAGTCCAGAGGATCCTCCACTATGGAGGCAGGAATGTAATGAGGTCAGGGTCAGAGGAGTCCAGAGGATCCTCCACTATGGAGGCAGGAATGTAATGAGGTCAGGTTCAGAGGAGTCCAGAGGATCCTCCACTATGGAAGGATCGGACAGTTCTAACATAAGATTCTGCACTGGGCTCACTCTGACAATATAATGGGCCCAATGAGGTCCATAAGTGGAGAAGTTGAATGGGGGTTTTGGGTTATGTCCTCAGTTGATTTTCTCATGCAGCCAATATAATCAGCATTCTGTTGAACACACATTGCACTGTGTGAACAGGGACAAGCCATGAATACATATGGGGCAGCAGTCACAGCAGTGATCATTCATCCCCTTTCAGAGGGATTACTTCTGCCTGTGAATGCAGCAAGAGGGCAGTGATGGAGAGCAGACTGCTTGTTCCTGATGTTTGCCCTGTGTGTTGGACCATGTAAATTGGTCCATAGTCCTCACTGAAGTCATGACCTGAATGTGGAGTGTATGACGCCATTAAGGGGCCATGCACATATCCCGTCAGGTAGACCCTCGGTGTTCTTCTCATTCCTTCACCAGGCCGAGTCCCTGAACTGATTGTATTTTTATTTTAGGTGAAACCACAGCTTCAGTGCACTACACCCTTGTGCTGGATGCGGGGCGTACACAGAGCCGTGCTGTCTTCTCTGGAACCCCACAAAATAACATCCGTGTGATGACCTCATCTCAGGAGCTCATCACAAGTGAAGAATGCGCCAGTTACAGGATCACTCTTCCCGTTAGTATCCACTGCACTCCAGGCCATCACCCCATGCTTTCATACTGACCTTCAGAGGGCATTGCTTGGCCCAAAGCTCAACCCAAAACACCACAATTACAGCAAACCCAAGTCATTTGTGAAAGTGTCCTACAGAGGCTGTGGTAGTTCAGATGATAGTCTCCAAATATCTAGGGCAATGCAAAGGAAAAAACAAGTGCAACCCAAAAGACCTCCAGAGGACCAAGGAGAGCAGGAGTGATGGGGAACAGAGTTCATGGTTATATCCCATAATGCATCACTGCCATTTGCTATTGATGTATGAGAGCAGAGTAAGAGAGCAACGTATGGGAGCACTGTACAGTATGAGAGCAACGTATGGGAGCACTGTACGGTATGAGAGCAACGTATGGGAGCACTGTACGGTATGAGCGGTGGTGTGTGGGAGCACTGTACGGTATGAGCGGTGGTGTGTGGGAGCACTGTACGGTATGAGCAGTGATGTGTGGGAGCACTGTACGGTATGAGCGGTGATGTGTGGGAGCACTGTACGGTATGAGCGGTGGTGTGTGGGAGCACTGTACGGTATGAGCGGTGGTGTGTGGGAGCACTGTACGGTATGAGCAGTGATGTGTTGGAGCACTGTACGGTATGAGCAGTGATGTGTGGGAGCACTGTACGGTATGAGCAGTGATGTGTGGGAGCACTGTATGGTATGAGCAGTGATGTGTGGGAGCACTGTACGGTATGAGCAGTGATGTGTGGGAGCACTGTACGGTATGAGCAGTGATGTGTGGGAGCACTGTATGGTATGAGCAGTGATGTGTGGGAGCACTGTACGGTATGAGCAGTGATGTGTGGAGCACTGTACGGTATGAACAGTGATGTGTGGGAGCACTGTACGGTATGAGCATGTAACGGACCGTTTCAGCAGACAAGGGGTTAAAATCCGTTTAGGCGATATTACCCTTTCTGAGAGACAGGCACAGCTACTGCAGAACACCAAACTACCTAACTGGATACAAAATAACACTCCAAACTGGAACCTCGCAAATAGCTGCTAGCAGACGAACAGGAAAAGCGTACAGTCAGCTTACACTCCTGGCAATCAGTCTCTAACAGCATACAGGGAATCCCCCCAATAACGAGACAAGGCTCCGTGTTGAGGGTCAGCAGTGGTCTGACGTGCTGGCACACCCAGCCTGGTTTTTATTACAGTTGTTGCAAATACAGGACAGATACAACACATCCCCACAATGCATCATGGTTTCCTCCTCTCTGTCCCGGAGACAACTGAGGGCAATCCAATTATGTCTCAGGACAAAGGGAAGTCGCCAATACACATGTGGAGACAACAGAACAGACATCACCATTTAAACACACAATGGGACAATAGAAACACACCCACACAAAATCCTCCCCTCTGCCGGTGATGACCATTGAACACAAGGGTGAATATAATTATCAAAGGCAGAGAAATACAGTTTTATAAAACATATCACAGGAACCCCAAAACATGCAATAACCCCATAACCAATATATCCTCGGAACCGGGGGATCTGGGTGAACCACATGTCCAAAATTCACCCACATCCGTTCAGTAGTTTGGAAGATACAGTTACACTGAAAATATACAAGTTATACAGAAAATAGTCACTAATAAATGTGTCCCCTGTTTGGTAGTTTCACACTACTGAATGATGTCTCTGTGCACCAAATACAGGCAAGATAGCCCCGTGTGGAAAAGTCAGAACAGTGTCTGTGAGTTACAATGGCCGCTATCTATTGTTCTCACCATGTGCTTCATCCAAGCAAGTAAGGCAGAGGATGCAATCCAGGGACAGAGGGCTCCGTCCCAAGTGCCTTAAGACCCAATAACTTAAGGGACCATAATCCCAGGGCAGGAGGCTGGCAAACAGCCCCCTCCAAAACACAGTGGCGAGGTTGGTTTCGCCACAGAGCAGTGATGTGTGGGAGCACTGTACGGGATGAGCAGTGATGTGTGGGAGCACTGTACGGTATGAGCAGTGAGAAGATGTAGGTTAGGATTATATTCTTCTCATACAGTTCTTCCCTTTTTCCTCACGTCTCTTTGAACCCTCAGAATTGTGTGGAGGACTCTCTAACGCCTCTCCGTGTCAGTCTCAACTTCTCTTTGAGTGGGATTCCTATTCTTAGCGAGGACTCACGAACCAACCAGTCAGGAGAGGTAAGTAGGCAGCGCCAGGTCCAGTCATCAGTGGTGGAGGGCCTGGCTGGAGGTCAGGCTGGATTCTCTCTTCAACCATGACATCTGTTTTGTAGATTCTGTTTGAGAAGAACTGTGGTGCTGACGGGGTGTGTGAGGACGACCTGAGGATAAACCTCTCCTTCAGTGGGTAAGACGCGCTCTCCTCGTGGCTGTGATTGTTGAACACACATGGTGACGGTCTCCCATCTCTCTTGCAGCCTCCAACAGCTGGTGGTTGGTTTGTCTCTCGAGGTTAATCTAACAGTATCAGTGACAAATAGTGGGGACGAGTCGTACAATTCCCGTGTCCTCATTCCCTTCCCCCCAGACCTGTCCTATCGCAGAGTGTCTCTTTTACAGGTATGTCTCTTTCTTCTTCCTGTGTCTTCCTGCGCTGCACTTGTCTAATTATTGCTTTATTTGTCCTTCTTTGTAGAGCAACAAGCAGATCACCGTCACATGTGCAAGTGAGGAGGACCAGAGAGTGGTGACCTGCGGAGTGAACAGACCTCTGCTCAGACCCAACACTACGGTAAGAGACAGCTGCTCGTCTGGTGTGAGGACAACTCTTCAGGGCATCATATCATACACTGAGGTGGCAGCTGATGCTCCTTGCTGTTTATCTGCACCTGCTTGCTGACACCACCTTCTGCTGCTTGTAGACTTTGAGGTTTACTTGTGTCCCCACATGTGGCCTGTCACTGACACCCAAAGCAATATCAGACTGTCATCAGGCAGTGAAGTCAGGAGACGCTTCCATACATGAATCCCAGGAAAAGTGCTGACCAGACCCATGAAAGAGGCAGAGCCCACACTTGGTCAGTTCTGAACCACAGCTGCATGAATGGGCCTGTATGATCCATTTCTTAGAAGATATCTATTGGCAGGACGTCATGTAATATAATTGACCAGTAGTATCCCAGAAATCTGCTGCCTATGGCCAGCTGCAGTCCTTGTAGATCTATGCATTGAATCTACTAAACTCAGAGTCATTCACTCTTCTGTGTCTCTTTCAGGCCATCTTCTTGGTCAGTTTTCATGTCGCACAGAAAGCAGATCTTGGAGACTCGTTAAATATGACTGCCAATGTCACCAGGTAACACACCAACCTTGTGCAGTGCACAGTCCACCGATGCTGATGTTCCCCGGCTTTGATCAGTTCTTCATGTGTCTCTACAGTGACAATGGGAGCGTTCCCAATGAACTAATGAAGTCCTCATCTGCCATCAAAGTGCTGTACTCCATCTATGTAACCATCACCAGGTTAGTGAAGGCCTCAGAAGTGTGTGTGGTGTCCAATACCAGCTCAGAGGGAGCTCACAAACCATCCTGCCCAGATGAAGTCCATCCAGGATCTCATAGTGGTTGCCACTTTTGGACAGGGTAACCCGCTGACTACCATCATTACTGTAATACTCCTACTGAGATGTGATCTGCTCTTCTGCTACTTTACATTGTGGGTGGGCATCCTCTTCATTCTGTGCATAGTCCATGAGCATGGTGAAGAGAGCAGATGGTCAACGAGACCACCTCTGGTTATTGCTTGTCCCCTGCTCTTACTTTTGTATGTATTTCAGCCTTGAAGAATCTACCAAATATGAGAACTATACGTCCCCGGAGCCCAGCATTAAACATGTTTACAGGGTGAGAACATTCATGCAATGTGTGGTCTCCATCTCATAGAGATATTGGGTAGTAATGGGGCAGAAGCCCATGTCTCCCAGTGCTCTGAACACACCAGAAAATAATCCACAATTGTCCTTTACCTTTATAAAATTCTGATATTCCTCTCTTCTGCAGGTGACAAATCAAGGATTACACCAGTTGTCTCTCTCGGTCACCTTTCTGATTCCTGTCCGTTTGGGGGAAAGTATCATCTGGGAGACACCAAACATCAACAGCTCAGAGGTAGCTTTAATTCTATGTCATAGCTGTGGTCTTGTGTAACCCTAACCCAGAGTCATGCATTATATACAGATATTTCCAGGCCTCCCACAAGCAGCTCCCACTACAGATAGTAGACTATATCTAGTCCTGAGGACTAAATCCAGCCCTAAACACTACATCTAGTCCTGAAGGCATCTAGTTTTGAGGACCAAATCCAGCCACCAACACTTCATCTAGTCCTCAGGGCTAAACCTAATCCTCAACACTACATCTAGTCCTGAAGGCATCTAGTTCTGAGGACCAAATCCAGCCATCTAGTTATGAAGTAATCTGATCCCGAGGACCAGGGGCGGATTGGCCATAGACCTTACAGGGAAATTTCCCAGTGGGCTGATGCCCCGGGGGCCGCCTGAGCCCTCCTCACAGCCAGCCAGTGGAAGTTTTGGGGGATGTATTTTGTGCTTGTCAAGGCCTATGGTGTACGCTGTGACACTGTTGCCACACATGCGGTTGCCCTCGGCAACGTGTTTCTGTGAGAGCATGCAGTGGCAGTGTCTCGGCCTTCTGGGTGATTGCCGTGACATGGTTGCCACGCATGCTGTTGCCAGTGGTAACGTGTGGTTTAGTATGCTTGTGTGTGCAATTCCCCTTTAAGTTGTAGCCTCCCTCTGTCTGGTGTGTAAGGGTTACCTACCTTGCTGGGTGTGGTCACTTGTGCTTCTTATACCTGTGGCTTTAGGTCAGGAGTCAGTGGTACTCCAGCCTTGGTGTGTGCTGGAGTTAAGCTCCTTGTATGGATGTTCCATCTGTCCAGTGAAGGCCACCCTTGTGGTCATCAATGTTATCCCGGTATTTCCTTCCCTTCCTGTCCTTATTTTTATGGAGTGGGTGATGTTCAGGGTGTTGGTATGTCTAGTTTGGTGTTATATGTCTGGTGGTGTTTGGTGTCCAGCATGTTTACTAGTCATTCCCCTGTCTCATTGTGATGGTCACGTACACTACACACAGGGGGGAGGATAGTGACCACTGCGCTCCACCCTCACCCCTGGCCCTGCCTACTTGCCTCGCAAGTCCTAATGACAGGTGTAAGGGATCGCCTCTTATTTGGGGGTCATTCGCACAGATATCTTCAGGACACCAAGTTTAAGATCCAAACACTGTGCTTTATTGCGGCACATCCGCTTAAACATAAACAATAATACAAAATAACAAACACTTGCCCGGCTAGGCTCTAACTAAACAAATAGATGCCTGACTCACCTAAGTCCCAGTTCACACCCTGTGAACTCGTGCGGCTTTGTCAGCCAATGTCCCACAGCCTCCTGGCTGTACAGAGCACAGTACGCCCCCTGTCTCCAGTTCAGTAGTTCTTGTGGGAGATTGGGGCTCAGTAGTCTGCCTGACTATGGCCCTGCGACCCTCCCAGGCGTCGCTGTGTCCCCCAACTCCAGGCTATCTCACAGCCTTGTGGTCCCTCAGCCTTGCCCAGCTGAGACCACACAGACAGAGCCTCCAGGCCTCTGTCCACAGGTACCACACTCCCCCCTTTCTGACACTCTGGGAGGTGCTTTGTGCTAGGCTGATTACCTCCAGCTTCTCTCACCTGTGGTGGAACACGGGTGTGGACCGAACTATCCACCCCTTCCTTGCCTCTAACCTGAGTGAGACCTGTCACTGTCTCACATATCCCCCCCCCTTTGTTCAAGCCCGTGAGGGTGAACACCTGCATAACCACGGGAGGCTGGTGAGAGGGCATCCACCTGGCCTGGATGTGGGGAACAGCCACCCACCCTGCTCTTTGGCTGCTCCCAATAAGAACCGGCCCAGATTGGCTTTACAGCCACACTAAGTAACCCAGTGTCAGCGAGCACTAGCTGCCGCTGACACAGAAAATTACCGGTTCTTATTTCACCGAGGCCAGGAACCTCGGTGACACGTACCTTCCCTTTGTTCTGCCAGACCCACGCCATCAGAGCTTGGTTTATCACCAAAACCAACATCTTGCCTAACCGAAAATGCCTAAAGGCCTCATGTGCCCATCTCATGACCAGATACTCTTTTCTTAGGCCCCTTTCACACGGGCGACTTTTCCGTGCGGGTGCGATCCGTGCGGCGAACGTATGGCACCCGCACTGAATCCTGACCCATTCATTTCTATGGGGCTGTGCACATGAGCGTTGTTTTTAACGCATCACTTGTACGTTCAGTGCAAATCGCAGCATGCTCTATAATGTCCGATTTTGACGTGACGCAGGCCCCATAGAAGTGAATGGGGTGTGTGAAAATCGGATGGCATCCGCAAGCAAGTACGGATGCCATGCGATTTGCACGCATGGTTGCTAGGAGACCATCGGGATGGAGACCCGATCATTATTATTTTCCCTTATAACATGGTTATAAGGGAAAATAATAGCATTCTGAATACAGAATGCATAGTAAACCAGCGCTAGAGGGGTTAAAATAAAATAAAAAATAATTTAACTCACCTTAGTCCACTTGTTCGCGAAGCCGGCATCTCCTTGTGTCTCCGCTGCTGATGAACAGGACCTGGGATGAGCTGCTCCATTAAATACCGGTTAAGGACCTTCGATGACGTCACTCCGGTCATCACATGATCTTTTACCATGGTGAATCACCATGGTAAAAGATCATGTGACGTACCATGTGATGACCGGAGTGACGTCATCGAAGGTCCTTAACCGGTATTTAATGGAGCAGCTCATCCCAGGTCCTGTTCATCAGCAGCGGAGACACAAGGAGATGCCGGCTTCGCGAACAAGTGGACTAAGGTGAGTTAAATTATTTTTTATTTTATTTTAACCCCTCTAGCGCTGGTTTACTATGCATTCTGTATTCAGAATGCTATTATTTTCCCTTATAACCATGTTATAAGGGAAAATAATACAATCTTCAGAACATCAATCCCAAGCCCGAACTTCTATGAAGAAGTTCGGGTTTGGGTACCAAACATGCGCGATTTTTCTCACGCGAGTGCAACGCATGACAATGTTTTGCACTTGCGCAGAAAAAATCGCGCATTTTCCCGCAACGCACCCGGCTCTTAGCCGGGCCAAAAAAATGACGCCCGTGTGAAAGAGGCCTTACTCTTTCCCGAGTGATGATGCGCTGACGTATATTTTGATCTCTCTCTCTTTTTAGATCCTCTGGCTCCTGTACATGCGCCTCACGTCCTTTCTGGGACTGCTGCAGCTCTTGCCTGAACTGTTCCCAGTCATGGTCATATCCCGAGACTTTCTCCTTTGCTTTGCAGGGCTCCTTCAGCAGAGCATGCTTGCCCCTACTCGCTTCTTTTAAGTGCATCTGGGTCACTTCTTCCTTCTTTCCAACAGTAGTTACCCCAGCTACTATGGCAGTTTTAGAAACCTCTGCTTCTTTAGCGGCTTTTTCCACTTCGGCCGCGGCTCCCTTTGGCTTAACTTTGGCCTCTGTAGAACCTGGGGACTTCATGTCAACCAACATATCGGCCTTAACTTTTTCAGTCTTTGTCTTCTTGAAGTCTCCAGTCTCTTTGACCGCCTTCTCCTCCTTCTCGGACATGGCACCATACACTTGCCCTGTTAACCCCTCCCCCTCTTTCTCATTGAGGCAGGAGGCACCAGGGTCTTCAGCAGACTCCTCGTCTTCTTTTATTTTCTCCAAAGGCTCACCCAGGACCCTGTTCTCATTTTGTGGAGGAGTCAGGAGATACAGGCCATTGTAATAGCCCAGATCCGAAAACTGATCGTTCACCTCCTTGTACTTCTTCCCCAGCAGCCTGCTGGCTATTTGGAAGGCCTTGTATGCAGAGGGGACATCTTCCAGGCCTAGGCTACACGCTACCACGGGTCTGTGGTCTTCGGCATCCACATCAGCCCCATCAACTGGTTTAGCAGAAGCATCTTCCATCTTCTCTGCCACAGCCAGCACCACAGTGCCACCCTCTCCAGTCCCATTTTTAACCGGCTCTGGCTTCTTGACGTCTTCCAGAGAACTCTCCTCTTCAGGTTTCTCACCTTCTACCTGCTGCTCAAGAGCACACTTAGATTTCTCCAACTCATCTTTTAAGCTCATGAGATTTTCAGTCTCTGCTCTGAGTTGCTTGTTCAGCCTCTCCAATTCAGCATGCTCCTCAAGCGCTTCTTCCAGGGCTTTAGCCAAGGAGAGGGCCTTGGTCTCCTTTTCCCAAGCATCAGTCTCTGTTTGGTCACTTTTTTCACCATATCGAGCAGAGACGCATTTCTCTTCAGCTAGGAGCCAGTCCCACTTCTCCTGTTTCTTTGCTGGATTAGACATAACTTGCTTCTGGTGGTCCAGGTCCACCATCAGATCATCCAATCCTCGCTGAAGTTTGTTCTTTGTTTTCTCCACCTTTTTGTAAGTCACACCCTGTTTCTCCAGGCGCTGAACCACCAACTCCATGTTTTTCAGCAGTTTCTTTTCAGCTTTTTGCACAAGCTTGTGGGAAGTGCCCCGCTTTTTGGCCTCCGGTTCCAGCTGCTCCTTGCTCGGCTCTGCTGCAGCAGATGTAGGAGTATCGCCATTCTCTTTCTTTGCCCTTTCTGAAATTTTCTTCAGTTGCTCTGTGAAGACAGCTAGTCCCGTCTCTAACGTTTCTAGGGAGCGTGAGGAGAGAGAGAGATCATCCTCCTGTTTGCAGCTGTACCGTCGTGTCAGGTCACCTACAACTGTCTGGATATGGGCTTCAGAACCTAGGCTGATGTCACCCGCCTTAATTCTCATCTCGTCAGATATAACTGTCTGGTCGCTACTAGTAACCACCTTTGTTTCGCAGGACCTTGACATGGTAGCTTCACTCTCTGAGTCGGTCACAGCACATACGTCACCTATACCGCTCGTGTCATTATTAATTCTGACCTCTAGGGGCACCGATGAGCTAATCCCCACCTGGGACACTTCCTTAGTAACCGACCAACATTGTGGAGACTGCATTTCCACCTCTGGTACGTGCGGTGCACCCTCTAACCCCATCCTATTTTCCTGCACCTTCAAACACTGAGCTGGAGCTGGGCTTTGCTCCACACTACTTATATGCATGTCTTCAAACCTTTTGATTACGTCATATCGCGCTTCATGAAACATAGCAGATGCAGAAAATAAAGTTTCATCATCATTTACATTTTTACCACCAGGGGGCGCTTCTCCTCTGACCACAACCTGCAACGGAAAAGTTATATCACTGTCACCACATATTTCATATGACATCATATTTTCCTTATGCATTTCCGCATTTTTGTCACCATCACCTTGCACTTGACCAGCACCATTGTTTCCAATGGTCAATATTCTTTCCCCATGCAGGTCAAAGTGCAGCTCCCTTAGATCCTCACTTAAAGGGACAGGTACAGGTTCTGCAGGAGTTTCGTCACCATCTGCAGAAGTGTCTACCTTACCCCACAGCAATAAACCGATATCACGGCCCAACACCCCCTCATGCATGAGCGTATCTGTAACATCAAGTTTATCAGTCTCTGTTCTCATTGGAGTCTCGCGCTCAGTGAAAATCAGCGGATAGTCCTTCTCCGCACGACTGTCCAGCACCTTTATTATTTTATCAGTCTCTGGTTTCAATATTGTGCTGCCTCTTACCCGGGCTAGCCTGGGATCCCGGATCCTTGTCATCCCAAAACTAGCTTTGGTCATGGGCAACTGAGGTAACACAGAACCCTTCTCCCCTGCAGGTTCCTGCGAGGGAGCGATCACAGCCGGCTTATCCGCCTGTCCAGACACAGTTTTTTCTCTGTGTGACTTATTACCTACCGGCCCAGCAGATATCCCCCGCCGCCGGCTCACTGTCACTGGCTCTGCCACGTATCCCCTGCCGCCGGCTCACTGTCACTGGCTCTGCCACATATCCCCTGCCACCGGCTCACTGTCACTGGCTCTGCCACGTATCCCCTGCCGCTAGCTCACTGTCACTGGCTCTGCCACGTATCCCCTGCCGCCGGCTCACTGTCACTGGCCCAGCAGGTATCCCCTGCCGCCGGCTCACTGTCACTGGCTCTGCCACGTATCCCCTGCCGCCGGCTCACTGTCACTGGCTCTGCCACGTATCCCCTGCCGCCGGCTCACTGTCACTGGCTCTGCCGCGTATCCCCCCCCGCCGGCTCACTGTCACTGGCTCTGCCACATATCCCCTGCCACCGGCTCACTGTCACTGGCTCTGCCACGTATCCCCCGCCGCCGGCTCACTGTCACTGGCTCTGCCACGTATCCCCCGCCGCCGGCTCACTGTCACTGGCTCTGCCACGTATCCCCCGCCGCCGGCTCACTGTCACTGGCTCTGCCACGTATCCCCCGCCGCCGGCTCACTGTCACTGGCTCTGCCGCGTATCCCCCACCGCCGGCTCACTGTCACTGGCTCTGCCGCGTATCCCCCGCCGCCGGCTCACTGTCACTGGCTCTGCCACGTATCCCCCGCCGCCGGCTCACTGTCACTGGCTCTGCCACGTATCCCCCGCCGCCGGCTCACTGTCACTGGCTCTGCCACGTATCCCCCGCCGCCGGCTCACTGTCACTGGCTCTGCCACGTATCCCCCGCCGCCGGCTCACTGTCACTGGCTCTGCCACGTATCCCCCGCCGCCGGCTCACTGTCACTGGCTCTGCCACGTATCCCCTGCCTCCGGCTCACTGTCACTGGCTCTGCCACGTATCCCCCGCCGCCGGCTCACTGTCACTGGCTCTGCCACGTATCCCCCGCCGCCAGCTCACTGTCACTGGCTCTGCCACGTATCCCCCGCCGCCGGCTCACTGTCACTGGCTCTGCCACGTATCCCCTGCCGCCGGCTCACTGTCACTGGCTCTGCCACGTATCCCCTGCCTCCGGCTCACTGTCACTGGCTCTGCCACATAGTTAATAACAGGAACAGTCTTACCCTTTGTAATCAACCAGTCTGGTAAAGCAGTGACATTCTCTCCCGTGGACTCATCAAGGTTGTGGTTGCTCCTAGCAACAGCTTTACCGCACCTCCGCACTTCCTCACTAGGACTCAGGACACAGTCGCAGGGAAGATACGCACTCCTGAGAACCGCACCGCTCTCCACCTCTTTGTCTTCCCGACGGTTGCCCTTGGCAACGGCATATCTTTGCTGTTCATCGGACTCTCCAGGTACACAATTTGTAGCATTTTCTCCGCTCCACAGCTGCCAAAATAATGGGAAGTCTTTGCCAAGCACAAACTCCACTTCCAGGGTCTCACATTTTAAGAGCTCCCATTGCACAGGGCCATAGTCTGTTATAAAGGTCAGAGACACGGTGACATCTGTCTCTGGCCCTCTCCCTAGAAAGTCCAGCACTTCAGGCCTGACGCGAGACACCTGCTGGCGGGCATCTAGAGTGACCCCCAGCGGGATTCCCCCAATCACCAACTCGCAGGATCTTTCTGTACAGGGTCCATACAGTGTTGAGAACCCATTTCTCAAGGCCAGCTGCAACTGCGCCTCCAAAGCCTCTCGCTCTGCATCAAATTTCGCCAATTCATTTTTAGTGTAGCCAATTGCTATGGCCATGTCTTCTGCCTGCTGTATGCGCCAGCGCTGCCGGACGTACTCTTCCCCGAGACCCATGGTAGCAGGAAAAGCTTTCAGCCACAAGTCCACTTTTGCTGGGCTACTGGCCCTTTAATTCACTGCAGTTTTACTTGCACCACAGCAAAATAGTTCACACTCTTATGAGCAGCACCTGCTCCACTGGACAAAAAACAAAAGCTTCCGTTCCTTTAACGCCACACACGGCAAAAAACAGCTTTTAGCAGCACCTGCAGTCTCAGCGTTGCCCCTAGCAACCGACCGTTGCCCTTCTCTCATGGACAACTGCCCGCATCCAACACCAATTGTAAGGGATCGCCTCTTATTTGGGGGTCATTCGCACAGATATCTTCAGGACACCAAGTTTAAGATCCAAACACTGTGCTTTATTGCGGCACATCCGCATAAACATAAACAATAATACAAAATAATAAACACTCGCCCGTCCAGGCTCTAACTAAACAAATAGATGCCTGACTCACCTAAGTCCCTGTTCACACCCTGTGAACACGTGCGGCTTTCTGAGCCAAAGTCCCACAGCCTCCTGGCTGTACAGAGCACAGTACGCCCACTGTCTCCAGTTCAGTATTTCTTGTGGGGGATTGGGGCTCAGTAGTCTGCCTGACTATGGCCCTGCGACCCTCCCAGGCGTCGCTGCGTCCCCCAACTCCAGGCTATCTCACAGCCTTGTGGTCCCTCAGCCTTGCCCAGCTGAGACCACACAGACAGAGCCTCCAGGCCTCTGTCCACAGGTACCACACTCCCCCCTTTCTGACACTCTGGGAGGTGCTTTGTGCCAGGCTGATTACCTCCAGCTTCTCTCACCTGTGGTGGAACAGGGGTGTGGACCGAACTATCCACCCCTTCCTTGCCTCTAACCTGAGTGAGACCTGTCACTGTCTCACACAGGGGACAACTAGACGGCAGTCCCTAACTTAGGATACGTGCTGGGAAGACAGACAAGACAAATAACGGAACGTGAGAGCTACGCAGTACTAAGGAATGAGCAGAGAATAGTCAGGAAAAGCCGAGGTCAAATACCAGGATAGAAACGAAGTACAACAGGAGTCTGCAAAGAATAGTCAGGTGGAAGCCGGGGTCACAATACCAGGAGGGATGCGCAGTACAGGAGGAGCAGGCAAAGGATCGTCAGGGAACAGGGTCAGGTGAGTATTCAGTAGTCCAACAAAATGCCAGGAACCTAGAATTAACAGGCAACCTGTGGCCAGCAGGCTGCCTGTATTTATAGTGGGGTCTGAGGGTCATGTGACGTGGCCAGCGTCACATGACTGACAGACCGACCAGTCGAGCACAGAGTGATCAGCTCGGCGCTTAAGGCAGACCTAGGAGCAGGGAGTCTCCCAGGGGCAAAGCCGCCCTGGGAACGAGGTCAAACACAGATCTTCGCTCCCAAAGCTAAGCAGCAGGTCTGCGGCTGATGGGAGACCGAGTGCGCCTTCGGCACCCCGTTACACTCATGTTATCGCAGCTATGGGTGTCCTGGGTTCCTGTGTGATTTGTGGTGTGTGCTGTATCCTTAATGATTGGTGTGGACACCAGCACTTGTACACGGATTCCAGTCAGTGTGTCGGTGGCAGGTAAGTGTGTTTCTGGTTTTGCTTACCTGCCATCTCCATATGCTGTATGTGTTCCCCTCTCCTTGCAGCCTGGCCTCAGATAGAGACTCCTGTTTCTCTGTGTTGTGGAGGAACAGGTCGTCTTTACCCTGCTCCTAGTCCAGGGATTTCCTGAGGGTTAGTAGGGCCCCGAGGTTCAGGAGTATGAGCCCTGCTACCATCAGGGTTGGCTCATACGGTTAGGAGCTAGGGAAAGGATTAGGGAGGCAATAGGAGGTGACCTGACCCCGGCGTCCTGGCCTAGCAGCTACCCTTTATCCCTCTTGACACCGCACGTGGGGGGTTTCCCCACTCCCTGCCGTGACAGTGCTGCTGGCAGTATTTTGTGATGGACTGTGGTATTTGGCTCTGTGGTAGAATACTTTTAGTATTTTTTTCCAGGGCCACTTTAAGTTCCCAGTCCACTCCTGTGAGGACCATTACAGCCCTCAACACTACATCTAGTCCTGGAGATGCATCTTATCCTGTAGACTGTATCAAATCAGTGGGGCAATAAGGGGGCCAAACTGGGTCCTGTTGTGGAAATGTTATTATGCGGACATTTTACTTTAGGATGTGTGTGTGTTTTTATAGATTGTCATCTGTCTCCCTGTGTCGGATTTAGCCAAAGAGCACTCTAGCAGAGCGCACTTTGGCTGAATCGGGACCAGTGGTAAAACTGTCAGTATGAGAACATCTTTATTAGATACTGATCACTTTGGAGCAGTATTGAGTGAGGTCCATGCTGACAGTGATGGGGGGTGGGCGGCCACCTGGCTGGTCGGGTAATGGACATGACTCATCCTTCCTTATACAGGGATGGGGTGTGTCCATTGTCTGTCCAGCCACATTCACTGCCCCTCCCTGTCCTTTGATATGTCATCGCTTCCTGTATGTTATCACTTCCTGTATGTCATCACTTCCTGTATCCTTGTCTTGGGCCAGCCCCTTTTACACCTTTTGTTAGTAAATAAAGAACGGAGACTGGGCAAGGAGAAGGGGGAGTGCTCAGCAAGAATTTAATCAAGATGGTAGCACCTGGGTCTTTCTCTAACTGCGGCTGATGGAGAATGGATTTACCTTTTTCCTTACACAAACTTTGATGCAAGCTGATTACAACTATTAATATTTCTACAACAGTCCTGTTACAGACCATGCCATTCACGCAGCCTCCAGACCTGAACCAGGCGGTGAGCCGCTCCAGTGCAGAACAAATGCCTGCATCTCAAAGTCCACGGTCTCTGAGCACTGCTCATCGAGCAGTGTCCCTGCAGAGGGTTTGTTCTTGTCTAAGGGGAAAGCGGTGCTGCTGTGTACCCGTGCTCTGCCATGGGAATCCTGGGGATCGGGACTGGCACAGCATGCTCAGAGTGATGCTAGTGACATCCTCATGGGCCTGCTGTGCAGACACCATTTGGCCCCCACTGTGATAATCCACCAAGCTCTGTACATTTATGGGATCGGGTTAAAGGGGCATTCTGGTTAAGTAACATTATTCCCTATCCACAGGGGATACCTATTAGATTTGTGAGGGTTCTACAGCTGGGACTCCCACCAGTCAGGAGAAAAGGACCTTGTAGTCTGTGGAGCCTCCTGAAGCATGCATGCCACCGCTCCAGCCATTCGTGTGGCAGTTCTAGAGACCACCGAGTACAGCGCTTCTGTGGTGTTTCTCATTTTGCAGACATTTTCTGATAATTTGATTCCTCCATATGACTCTTGTTTCTAGCCTCAGCTCACCACGTGTAGAACAGTAAGTGAGACTGGAGGAGCACAGAACCATCGGGAGCTCCTGAAAGAGAGTCCAGTTCTGGTAAGAAACCTCTTCTGCCTCCATCATTCTCTTGGCACACGTCCCACAGAACATACTGATCCAGTTGAGTCAGCGAGAAGGTCCACAGCTCTGCCCACATGTCCACACTTCTATAGCAATAGTATTTACAGGAACCTCTTCCTACCTCTATCCCTAACCTAACAGAAAACTGATCCGCACTCAACAATGCAAGAGAATCAGAGGCGGGTGGAGAGACCACAACCCAAACATGGCAGGTTACCTCCAAATTCTCACCCTAGGAAGAGCCCCAAATGTGATGACAAATCTCACACACTGGTAATGGCCATTTCTGTCACTGCCATCAGAACCACAACGTCTAGAGCATTAGCCTTAGGATTCATTGACAGGACACCAGAAAACTCTCCACGTCAGACCAACACCTCCAGAATCAGTGAGTGCTTGTACTGACAACACGTGTCCTCTGTCCACAGAACTGCTCAGTCGGGACATGTCTCCGCACTGACTGTAGCATCAGCAATTTGAAGGATAGGGAATCGGTGACCTTCACCATCAGTGGACCAGTGAGAAGACACTGGGAGACGCAGGTCTTGTATACATCCTGGGGTGAGATGACGTGTTGGCGTTGTGCACTAATATCTCATGTCCTTATTATATTTTGGTTTCAGACTGATCAGGAGAAAGTGCTGCTCCAGAGCTCAGCGGAAATTCACTATGATACTCGGGTCTATTTCATGGAGCAGAACTTCACCAAAGCACAGGTACCAGTCGCTCCTGGGTTCTGTGTGACCCTGTGTGTGAGCAGAAAGTCAAGTTTGTGTTTGTTCCACATGGGCCAGTCAGTTGCTTGTGTATATGTGGCGGTGCTTATGTATGCAGCGGTTTTGTATGTGGAGGGCTTGGTGGTTATGCATGTGGCGATTGTGTATGTGGCAGGCCTTTACATGTGCTGGGCCTGTATATGTGGTGGGCTTGTGTTTGTGGTGGGCTTTGCATGCTTGGTGGGTATGTATGTGCAGCATGCAATCCCACAGGGGAGATGTTGGGTAAAGCAGAGTATGAGGTTGGTGGCAGTGGAAATAACGATGGTCATAGTCCTCACTGTGTCTATTCCCTGCTCCAGGAGTGCAGTAGATGGAGGGGCGCAACCCTTCTATCACTCGGGGCACACACTGGAGTTTGGAGTTTCCTGCCTGGTGGTGACTGGGGTGCTTTTGATGTTGTGGGAATGGGTAGCAGGGTGCAAGGCAGGAGAGCAGGTGACCAATAACCAGGCCAGCTTGGTTACAGTACGACTATAGTCTCCCTTTTACTGAATGGATGATAGGGTCATAGTGCAAACACAAGCAGCAGGCACAGATCTCAAGTATTTCATAGAGTAGGCTTTTCCCAAAGGTTGGATATAAGGGGATGGTGGTCCTCCCTGAGCCTCTTTCTGTAGATATATGCTGTCTTCCCAAATGACCGAAGATGTGCAACTTCTCTCAGTATCTCTCTGCAATGTCAAACTGCAGTGTGAAGTCCTATATCGGGTGGCCAGTAGTGTGGCGAGAGTTAGAAGCAATATAACCCTCACCACATGCGGTAAAGTCCAAAGCCATAAGTATATGCTACCTTTACTGTCTATGTCCAAACATTGTCCCTTTATGGTCCTCAACCTTCTGCAGAAATTCAGTGTTTCTTTCCCTCAAAGACTGGTTCTTAGTACAGTTGATATTGAGGCAGCTTTCACTCACAGGGAAGGTGTCTCCTTTGAAAAGGATTCTTTTCTCCTGCTTGCCTAGTTTACACACCAGCAGCAGTATACACATCCCCTCTCTTGGCCTCCTTGCCAACAACTTTCCTCTAGCCAAGGGAGAGTGGGGCCAGCCCACCCCTGGCAACTATTACTAAGAACTGCCAGTCAAGTCCATTAACCCTTAAGCAGTGAACCACTGGGTCACTGCATATGTAGTAGGTCTGTGTTTGTGTGGGTTTTGTTTGTGTAGTTTGACCTCTGGGACTCATGGCTGTTATCCAGGTGCACAGCAGCATTTTTTCCTATCTGGACAACACTCCTCATTATCCGAGACGGCTCTTTCTACATGTCTCCTCATCTCTGTCCTCATTGTCCTCTCTGTTTTGTCCCACAGGCTCAGACAGTGTTGGAGGTAAACGTTGAGTATAATTACCTTCCTGTAATCATCGGGAGCAGTTTCGGGGGCCTGGCCCTCTTGGCCCTGATCACTGCCGGCCTCTACAAGGTGAGTATTGCAGAAGACATGGTCATTATGACACTGTTCACACTACAGCCTCACTTCATCCTATATGAACGTTTCCTAGATCGACTGGAAACTGATATTAGGCAAAACCCCTGGGACAGGCTGAGCCCTGTGTGCAGCGCTACAGCTAAACGGGGTGAGGTGCCGATCACAGATGATCCACCGTCCTCCTTGTCCCCTCAGGTTCCCCCAGTGACTTTACTACTGGGGGCAATGAGGAAAACTCTGGCTGTGAATGGTCTCGACTCTCATACATCAACCTATCGATTCTGCGGCAGTCCTCATCATTTATCCCTCTGTTCTCATTGTCACTGTCAAGTTTCTTCATGATATTATTGTCTTCTCTTTTGTAGCTTGGATTCTTTAAGCGTCAATACAAGGAGATGCTGGATAACACAGCGGGTGAGAGTGCGGGAGATGCCACCGCTACAGATCCCCCAACCAATGGAGGTCCAGAATGAGGAGGACGGGACTGCAAATAATCTGCCCTCTGCTCTGTGCAAGATACAGAGCCTCTCCATATCAGCCCTCCTCATTATCTACCCTGCAGATATTCTATTCCATTCTATATATGATGGTCATAGACATTATATGCTCATTCAGTCAACAGTTGTTTTTTCTGATGTCCCTCAGCCCACCAAACACATATTCAGCCAAGTGTATATATGTTCTGAATGGAACGGAGGTCACAGCCAGACCCCTCCAGACACCTCTGTCCACTTCCAGACTCTGCTGTCCTCCTCCAGGCCCCTCTATCCTCCTCCAGGCTAATCCTCTGTCCTCTCCTCCAGGCTCCTCTTCTGGCTCCTCCTCTCTCCTCTTCTGTCCTCCTCCAGGCTACTCCTGTCTCCTCCTCCAGACACCTCTGTCCACTTCCAGACTCTGCTGTCCTCCTCCAGGCCCCTCTATCCTCCTCCAGGCTAATCCTCTGTCCCCTCCTCCAGGCTCCTCTTCTGACTCCTCCTTCAGGCTCCTCCTCTGTCCTCCTCCAGGCTACTCCTGTCTCCTCCTCCAGACACCTCTGTCCACTTCTAGACTCTGCTGTCCTCCTCCAGGCTCCTCTAGCTTCCTCCAGGCTACTCCTCTGTCCCCTCCTCCAGGCTACTCCTCCTGTCCCCTCCTCCAGGCTACTCCTCTGTCCCCTCCTGCAGGCTCCTCTTCTGGCTCCTCCTTCAGGCTCCTCCTCTGTCCTCCTCCAGGCTACTCCTGTCGCCTCCTCCAGACACCTCTGTCCACTTCCAGACTCTGCTGTCCTCCTCCAGGCTCCTCTAGCTTCCTCCAGGCTACTCCTCTGTCCCCTCCTCCAGGCTACTCCTCTGTCCCCTCCTCCAGGCTCCTCTTCTGGCTCCTCCTTCAGGCTCCTCCTCTGTCCTCCTCCAGGCTACTCCTGTCTCCTCCTCCAGACACCTCTGTCCACTTCCAGACTCTGCTGTCCTCCTCCAGGCTACTCCTCTGTCCCCTCCTCCAGGCTACTCCTCTGTCCCCTCCTCCAGGCTCCTCTTCTGGCTCCTCCTTCAGGCTCCTCCTCTGTCCTCCTCCAGGCTACTCCTGTCTCCTCCTCCAGACACCTCTGTCCACTTCCAGACTCTGCTGTCCTCCTCCAGGCTCCTCTATCTTCCTCCAGGCTACTCCTCTGTCCCCTCCTCCAGGCTACTCCGCTGCCTTCTCCTCTGTCTCCGCTTCCAGACTAGGGATGAGCGGACATTTGTATACAGTCTGCAAACATTGGAATCTCCCTTAAACAGAGTAAATCTGGAGGATCCTGGCTAAGGGCGTCCCAGTTTGATTTGGTGCTTGTCGGACTCGTTTCTCCTTTGAGAAGGATTTTGTGGTAATGGCACGCCCTCTGGCCCATTGTATGACTGAATGCCATGTTATAAGTATATGACCCGACCCGAATGATGCTTCTGACATAGTCTGGAGATTTCTATATTTGTGGCTCATGGCAGCAATTTTACTGCCATTTGTGTCAGTACATTGCCACGGTATCATGTGGCGAGTACATGTCATCTATCTGTGTTATGCCCCTCCCCCTGTGGTATCACGCGACGAGTACCCGTGTTATGCCCCATCTCTCTATATACAGTATGTTGCCATGGTATCATGTGACAGGTACCCTTGTTATGCCTCGCCTCCTCTCTATATACGGTATATTGCCATGGTATCATGTGATGGGTGCCCGTGTTACGCCTCACCTCCTCTCTATATACGGTATGTTACCGTGGCATCATGTGATGGGTGCCCGTGTTACGCCTCACCTCCTCTCTATATACGGTATGTTACCGTGGCATCATGTGATGGGTACCCGTGTTACGCCCCGCCTCCTCTCTTTATATATGGTATGTTGCCATGGTATCATGTGATGGGTGCCCGTGTTACGCCTCACCTCCTCTCTATATACGGTATGTTACCGTGGCATCATGTGATGGGTGCCCGTGTTACGCCTCACCTCCTCTCTATATACGGTATGTTACCGTGGCATCATGTGATGGGTACCCGTGTTACGCCTCACCTCCTCTCTATATACGGTATTTTGCCATGGTATCATGTGATGGGTACCCGTGTTACGCCCCGCCTCCTCTCTTTATATATGGTATGTTGCCATGGTATCATGTGATGGGTGCCCGTGTTACGCCTCACCTCCTCTCTATATACAGTATTTTGCCATGGTATCATGTGATGGGTGCCCGTGTTACGCCCCGCCTCCTCTCTATATATGGTATGTTGCCATGGTATCATGTGAGGGGTACTCGTGTTATGCCTCACCTCCTCTCTATATACGGTATGTTGCCATGGTATCATGTGATGGTACCCGTGTTACGCCCCGCCTCCTCTCTATATACAGTATGTTGCCATGGTATCATGTGATGGGTACCCGTGTTACGCCCCGCCTCCTCTCTTTATATACGGTATGTTGCCATGGTATCATGTGAGGGGTACTCGTGTTATGCCTCGCCTCCTCTCTTTATATATGGTATGTTGCCATGGTATTATGTGATGGGTACCTATGTTACGCCCCGCCTCCTCTCTATATATGGTATGTTGCCATGGTATCATGTGATGGGCACTCGTGTTACACCCCGCCTCCTCTCTATATACGGTATGTTGCCATGGTATCATGTGATGGTACCCGTGTTACGCCCCGCCTCCTCTCTATATACAGTATGTTGCCATGGTATCATGTGATGGGTACCCGTGTTACGCCCCGCCTCCTCTCTTTATATATGGTATGTTGCCATGGTATCATGTGATGGTACCCGTGTTACGCCCCGCCTCCTCTCTATATACAGTATGTTGCCATGGTATCATGTGAGGGGTACTCGTGTTATGCCTCGCCTCCTCTCTTTATATATGGTATGTTGCCATGGTATTATGTGATGGGTACCTATGTTACGCCCCGCCTCCTCTCTATATATGGTATGTTGCCATGGTATCATGTGATGGGCACTCGTGTTACACCCCGCCTCCTCTCTATATACGGTATATTGCCATGGTATCATGTGATGGGTACCTATGTTACGCCCCGCCTCCTCTCTAAATACGATATGTTGCCATGGTATCATGTGATGGGTACCCGTGTTACGCCCCGCCTCCTCTCTAAATACGATATGTTGCCATGGTATCATGTGACGAGTATCCATGTTATCCCCTGTCCCCTCTATATAAACAGTGGTTGAGACCTCGGGGGTCTACAGAGCTCTCGAGGTTTGTTCTTTGTCCTAATAAATGAGTTCTGCTGATTCTTGTGGTGGCGTTCTTCATGAGGTGCTGCAGTTACCTAGGAGCGTGTCAATGTCCATCTTGTAGAAAGGCTTCCTCAGGTATTCCTCCTGTCAGTATGACCTAGAAGAAGGTTTTGGGTGGGGTCCTCCACCGTCTTCACAGAGCTGACTACCTCACGGACACCACGCTGACCAGGCTTCTGACAACTGGAGAGGACTTCTCAGACAGGCCTGTTGTATAGGCCTTTCCCGAGATCCGGGGCCCCCGGGACATCGTTACCTTCCAGACTGCTGCGGTCACATGGGAGACCAGAGTAGGAATCTAATAATAATCACCAGGGGCCAAATCCCTCCTCCCCACAACAGGTCCTTTTTCTCTTTTTGATTCTTTACAATTCTCAAGATCTGTGCTTGCTGTCAGTGAATGGGACCTTCATGTACTAGCATGCTGAAAATAAGGAGCTAAATCTGCATCAAAATTTCAGGTGTTTTTAATGCAGTTTTTAGGTGATTGCATTAATTGCAAATTCCCTCTTGGAATCTGTGCGGCGAAGGAACACGAGGCGTATGAACAACAGCACCGATCTCCAAATGGGAGGCGAAGCCGGGGTGGAAAATTCACCAAACTCCACATGGAAAATCCAGTGTGAACAGTACACAACTCCTAATGAATACAGACCCCCAAACAAGACCCCTGGATGCAGACACCTAATAAATACAGACCCCCAAACAAGACCCCTGGATGCAGACACCTAATAAATACCGACCCCCAAACAAGACCCCTGGATGCAGACACCTAATAAATACAGACCCCCAAACAAGACCCCTGGATGCAGACACCTAATGAATACAGACCCCCAAACAAGACCCCTGGATGCAGACACCTAATAAATACAGACCCCCAAACAAGACCCCTGGATGCAGACACCTAATAAATACAGACCCCCAAACAAGACCCCTGGATGCAGACACCTAATAATACCGACCCCCAAACAAGACCCCTGGATGCAGACACCTAATAAATACAGACCCCCAAACAAGACCCCTGGATGCAGACACCTAATAAATACAGACCCCCAAACAAGACCCCTGGATGCAGACACCTAATAAATACAGACCCCCAAACAAGACCCCTGGATGCAGACACCTAATAAATACAGACCCCCAAACAAGACCCCTGGATGCAGACACCTAATAAATACAGACCCCCAAACAAGACCCCTGGATGCAGACACCTAATAAATACAGACCCCCAAACAAGACCCCTGGATGCAGACACCTAATAAATACAGACCCCCAAACAAGACCCCTGGATGCAGACACCTAATAAATACAGACCCCCAAACAAGACCCCTGGATGCAGACACCTAATAAATACAGACCCCCAAACAAGACCCCTGGATGCAGACACCTAATAAATACAGACCCCCAAACAAGACCCCTGGATGCAGACACCTAATAAATACAGACCCCCAAACAAGACCCCTGGATGCAGACACCTAATAAATACAGACCCCCAAACAAGACCCCTGGATGCAGACACCTAATAAATACAGACCCCCAAACAAGACCCCTGGATGCAGACACCTAATAATACAGACCCCCAAACAAGACCCCTGGATGCAGACACCTAATAATACAGACCCCCAAACAAGACCCCTGGATGCAGACACCTAATAAATACAGACCCCCAAACAAGACCCCTGGATGCAGACACCTAATAATACCGACCCCCAAACAAGACCCCTGGATGCAGACACCTAATAAATACAGACCCCCAAACAAGACCCCTGGATGCAGACACCTAATAAATACAGACCCCCAAACAAGACCCCTGGATGCAGACACCTAATAAATACAGACCCCCAAACAAGACCCCTGGATGCAGACACCTAATAAATACAGACCCCCAAACAAGACCCCTGGATGCAGACACCTAATAAATACAGACCCCCAAACAAGACCCCTGGATGCAGACACCTAATAATACAGACCCCCAAACAAGACCCCTGGATGCAGACACCTAATAAATACAGACCCCCAAACAAGACCCCTGGATGCAGACACCTAATAAATACAGACCCCCAAACAAGACCCCTGGATGCAGACACCTAATAAATACAGACCCCCAAACAAGACCCCTGGATGCAGACACCTAATAAATACAGACCCCCAAACAAGACCCCTGGATGCAGACACCTAATAAATACAGACCCCCAAACAAGACCCCTGGATGCAGACACCTAATAAATACAGACCCCCAAACAAGACCCCTGGATGCAGACACCTAATAAATACAGACCCCCAAACAAGACCCCTGGATGCAGACACCTAATAAATACAGACCCCCAAACAAGACCCCTGGATGCAGACACCTAATAAATACAGACCCCCAAACAAGACCCCTGGATGCAGACACCTAATAAATACAGACCCCCAAACAAGACCCCTGGATGCAGACACCTAATAAATACAGACCCCCAAACAAGACCCCTGGATGCAGACACCTAATAAATACAGACCCCCAAACAAGACCCCTGGATGCAGACACCTAATAAATACAGACCCCCAAACACGACCCCTGGATGCAGACACCTAATAAATACAGACCCCCAAACAAGACCCCTGGATGCAGACACCTAATAAATACAGACCCCCAAACAAGACCCCTGGATGCAGACACCTAATAAATACAGACCCCAAACAAGACCCCTGGATGCAGACACCTAATAAATACAGACCCCCAAACAAGACCCCTGGATGCAGACACCTAATAAATACAGACCCCCAAACAAGACCCCTGGATGCAGACACCTAATAAATACAGACCCCCAAACAAGACCCCTGGATGCAGACACCTAATAATACAGACCCCCAAACAAGACCCCTGGATGCAGACACCTAATAAATACAGACCCCCAAACAAGACCCCTGGATGCAGACACCTAATAAATACAGACCCCCAAACAAGACCCCTGGATGCAGACACCTAATAAATACAGACCCCCAAACAAGACCCCTGGATGCAGACACCTAATAAATACAGACCCCCAAACAAGACCCCTGGATGCAGACACCTAATAAATACAGACCCCCAAACAAGACCCCTGGATGCAGACACCTAATAAATACAGACCCCCAAACAAGACCCCTGGATGCAGACACCTAATAATACAGACCCCCAAACAAGACCCCTGGATGCAGACACCTAATAAATACAGACCCCCAAACAAGACCCCTGGATGCAGACACCTAATAAATACAGACCCCCAAACAAGACCCCTGGATGCAGACACCTAATAAATACAGACCCCAAACAAGACCCTGGATGCAGACACCTAATAAATACAGACCCCAAACAAGACCCCTGGATGCAGACACCTAATAAATACAGACCCCCAAACAAGACCCCTGGATGCAGACACCTAATAAATACAGACCCCCAAACAAGACCCCTGGATGCAGACACCTAATAAATACAGACCCCCAAACAAGACCCCTGGATGCAGACACCTAATAAATACAGACCCCCAAACAAGACCCCTGGATGCAGACACCTAATAAATACAGACCCCCAAACAAGACCCCTGGATGCAGACACCTAATAAATACAGACCCCCAAACAAGACCCCTGGATGCAGACACCTAATAAATACAGACCCCCAAACAAGACCCCTGGATGCAGACACCTAATAAATACAGACCCCCAAACAAGACCCCTGGATGCAGACACCTAATAAATACAGACCCCCAAACAAGACCCCTGGATGCAGACACCTAATAAATACAGACCCCCAAACAAGACCCCTGGATGCAGACACCTAATAAATACAGACCCCCAAACAAGACCCCTGGATGCAGACACCTAATAAATACAGACCCCCAAACAAGACCCCTGGATGCAGACACCTAATAAATACAGACCCCCAAACAAGACCCCTGGATGCAGACACCTAATAAATACAGACCCCCAAACAAGACCCCTGGATGCAGACACCTAATAAATACAGACCCCCAAACAAGACCCCTGGATGCAGACACCTAATAAATACAGACCCCCAAACAAGACCCCTGGATGCAGACACCTAATAAATACAGACCCCCAAACAAGACCCCTGGATGCAGACACCTAATAAATACAGACCCCCAAACAAGACCCCTGGATGCAGACACCTAATAAATACAGACCCCCAAACAAGTACCCTGGATGCAGACACCTAATAAATACAGACCCCCAAACAAGACCCCTGGATGCAGACACCTAATAAATACAGACCCCCAAACAAGACCCCTGGATGCAGACACCTAATAAATACAGACCCCCAAACAAGACCCCTGGATGCAGACACCTAATAAATACAGACCCCCAAACAAGACCCCTGGATGCAGACACCTAATAAATACAGACCCCCAAACAAGACCCCTGGATGCAGACACCTAATAAATACAGACCCCCAAACAAGACCCCTGGATGCAGACACCTAATAAATACAGACCCCCAAACAAGACCCCTGGATGCAGACACCTAATAAATACAGACCCCCAAACAAGACCCCTGGATGCAGACACCTAATAAATACAGACCCCCAAACAAGACCCCTGGATGCAGACACCTAATAAATACAGACCCCCAAACAAGACCCCTGGATGCAGACACCTAATAAATACAGACCCCCAAACAAGACCCCTGGATGCAGACACCTAATAAATACAGACCCCCAAACAAGACCCCTGGATGCAGACACCTAATAAATACAGACCCCCAAACAAGACCCCTGGATGCAGACACCTAATAAATACAGACCCCCAAACAAGACCCCTGGATGCAGACACCTAATAAATACAGACCCCCAAACAAGACCCCTGGATGCAGACACCTAATAAATACAGACCCCCAAACAAGACCCCTGGATGCAGACACCTAATAAATACAGACCCCCAAACAAGACCCCTGGATGCAGACACCTAATAAATACAGACCCCCAAACAAGACCCCTGGATGCAGACACCTAATAAATACAGACCCCCAAACAAGACCCCTGGATGCAGACACCTAATAAATACAGACCCCCAAACAAGACCCCTGGATGCAGACACCTAATAAATACAGACCCCCAAACAAGACCCCTGGATGCAGACACCTAATAAATACAGACCCCCAAACAAGACCCCTGGATGCAGACACCTAATAAATACAGACCCCCAAACAAGACCCCTGGATGCAGACACCTAATAAATACAGACCCCCAAACAAGACCCCTGGATGCAGACACCTAATAAATACAGACCCCCAAACAAGACCCCTGGATGCAGACACCTAATAAATACAGACCCCCAAACAAGACCCCTGGATGCAGACACCTAATAAATACAGACCCCCAAACAAGACCCCTGGATGCAGACACCTAATAAATACAGACCCCCAAACAAGACCCCTGGATGCAGACACCTAATAAATACAGACCCCCAAACAAGACCCCTGGATGCAGACACCTAATAAATACAGACCCCCAAACAAGACCCCTGGATGCAGACACCTAATAAATACAGACCCCCAAACAAGACCCCTGGATGCAGACACCTAATAAATACAGACCCCCAAACAAGACCCCTGGATGCAGACACCTAATAAATACAGACCCCCAAACAAGACCCCTGGATGCAGACACCTAATAAATACAGACCCCCAAACAAGACCCCTGGATGCAGACACCTAATAAATACAGACCCCCAAACAAGACCCCTGGATGCAGACACCTAATAAATACAGACCCCCAAACAAGACCCCTGGATGCAGACACCTAATAAATACAGACCCCCAAACAAGACCCCTGGATGCAGACACCTAATAAATACAGACCCCCAAACAAGACCCCTGGATGCAGACACCTAATAAATACAGACCCCCAAACAAGACCCCTGGATGCAGACACCTAATAAATACAGACCCCCAAACAAGACCCCTGGATGCAGACACCTAATAAATACAGACCCCCAAACAAGACCCCTGGATGCAGACACCTAATAAATACAGACCCCCAAACAAGACCCCTGGATGCAGACACCTAATAAATACAGACCCCCAAACAAGACCCCTGGATGCAGACACCTAATAAATACAGACCCCCAAACAAGACCCCTGGATGCAGACACCTAATAAATACAGACCCCCAAACAAGACCCCTGGATGCAGACACCTAATAAATACAGACCCCCAAACAAGACCCCTGGATGCAGACACCTAATAAATACAGACCCCCAAACAAGACCCCTGGATGCAGACACCTAATAAATACAGACCCCCAAACAAGACCCCTGGATGCAGACACCTAATAAATACAGACCCCCAAACAAGACCCCTGGATGCAGACACCTAATAAATACAGACCCCCAAACAAGACCCCTGGATGCAGACACCTAATAAATACAGACCCCCAAACAAGACCCCTGGATGCAGACACCTAATAAATACAGACCCCCAAACAAGACCCCTGGATGCAGACACCTAATAAATACAGACCCCCAAACAAGACCCCTGGATGCAGACACCTAATAAATACAGACCCCCAAACAAGACCCCTGGATGCAGACACCTAATAAATACAGACCCCCAAACAAGACCCCTGGATGCAGACACCTAATAAATACAGACCCCCAAACAAGACCCCTGGATGCAGACACCTAATAAATACAGACCCCCAAACAAGACCCCTGGATGCAGACACCTAATAAATACAGACCCCCAAACAAGACCCCTGGATGCAGACACCTAATAAATACAGACCCCCAAACAAGACCCCTGGATGCAGACACCTAATAAATACAGACCCCCAAACAAGACCCCTGGATGCAGACACCTAATAAATACAGACCCCCAAACAAGACCCCTGGATGCAGACACCTAATAAATACAGACCCCCAAACAAGACCCCTGGATGCAGACACCTAATAAATACAGACCCCCAAACAAGACCCCTGGATGCAGACACCTAATAAATACAGACCCCCAAACAAGACCCCTGGATGCAGACACCTAATAAATACAGACCCCCAAACAAGACCCCTGGATGCAGACACCTAATAAATACAGACCCCCAAACAAGACCCCTGGATGCAGACACCTAATAAATACAGACCCCCAAACAAGACCCCTGGATGCAGACACCTAATAAATACAGACCCCCAAACAAGACCCCTGGATGCAGACACCTAATAAATACAGACCCCCAAACAAGACCCCTGGATGCAGACACCTAATAAATACAGACCCCCAAACAAGACCCCTGGATGCAGACACCTAATAAATACAGACCCCCAAACAAGACCCCTGGATGCAGACACCTAATAAATACAGACCCCCAAACAAGACCCCTGGATGCAGACACCTAATAAATACAGACCCCCAAACAAGACCCCTGGATGCAGACACCTAATAAATACAGACCCCCAAACAAGACCCCTGGATGCAGACACCTAATAAATACAGACCCCCAAACAAGACCCCTGGATGCAGACACCTAATAATACAGACCCCCAAACAAGACCCCTGGATGCAGACACCTAATAAATACAGACCCCCAAACAAGACCCCTGGATGCAGACACCTAATAATACAGACCCCCAAACAAGACCCCTGGATGCAGACACCTAATAAATACAGACCCCCAAACAAGACCCCTGGATGCAGACACCTAATAAATACAGACCCCCAAACAAGACCCCTGGATGCAGACACCTAATAAATACAGACCCCCAAACAAGACCCCTGGATGCAGACACCTAATAAATACAGACCCCCAAACAAGACCCCTGGATGCAGACACCTAATAAATACAGACCCCCAAACAAGACCCCTGGATGCAGACACCTAATAAATACAGACCCCCAAACAAGACCCCTGGATGCAGACACCTAATAAATACAGACCCCCAAACAAGACCCCTGGATGCAGACACCTAATAAATACAGACCCCCAAACAAGACCCCTGGATGCAGACACCTAATAAATACAGACCCCCAAACAAGACCCCTGGATGCAGACACCTAATAAATACCGACCCCCAAACAAGACCCCTGGATGCAGACACCTAATAAATACAGACCCCCAAACAAGACCCCTGGATGCAGACACCTAATAAATACAGACCCCCAAACAAGACCCCTGGATGCAGACACCTAATAAATACAGACCCCCAAACAAGACCCCTGGATGCAGACACCTAATAAATACAGACCCCCAAACAAGACCCCTGGATGCAGACACCTAATAATACAGACCCCCAAACAAGACCCCTGGATGCAGACACCTAATAAATACAGACCCCCAAACAAGACCCCTGGATGCAGACACCTAATAAATACAGACCCCCAAACAAGACCCCTGGATGCAGACACCTAATAAATACAGACCCCCAAACAAGACCCCTGGATGCAGACACCTAATAAATACAGACCCCCAAACAAGACCCCTGGATGCAGACACCTAATAAATACAGACCCCCAAACAAGACCCCTGGATGCAGACACCTAATAAATACAGACCCCCCAAACAAGACCCCTGGATGCAGACACCTAATAAATACAGACCCCCAAACAAGACCCCTGGATGCAGACACCTAATAAATACAGACCCCCAAACAAGACCCCTGGATGCAGACACCTAATAATACAGACCCCCAAACAAGACCCCTGGATGCAGACACCTAATAAATACAGACCCCCAAACAAGACCCCTGGATGCAGACACCTAATAAATACAGACCCCCAAACAAGACCCCTGGATGCAGACACCTAATAAATACAGACCCCCAAACAAGACCCCTGGATGCAGACACCTAATAAATACAGACCCCCAAACAAGACCCCTGGATGCAGACACCTAATAAATACAGACCCCCAAACAAGACCCCTGGATGCAGACACCTAATAAATACAGACCCCCAAACAAGACCCCTGGATGCAGACACCTAATAAATACAGACCCCCAAACAAGACCCCTGGATGCAGACACCTAATAAATACAGACCCCCAAACAAGACCCCTGGATGCAGACACCTAATAAATACAGACCCCCAAACAAGACCCCTGGATGCAGACACCTAATAATACAGACCCCCAAACAAGACCCCTGGATGCAGACACCTAATAAATACAGACCCCCAAACAAGACCCCTGGATGCAGACACCTAATAAATACAGACCCCCAAACAAGACCCCTGGATGCAGACACCTAATAAATACAGACCCCCAAACAAGACCCCTGGATGCAGACACCTAATAAATACAGACCCCCAAACAAGACCCCTGGATGCAGACACCTAATAAATACAGACCCCCAAACAAGACCCTGGATGCAGACACCTAATAAATACAGACCCCCAAACAAGACCCCTGGATGCAGACACCTAATAAATACAGACCCCCAAACAAGACCCCTGGATGCAGACACCTAATAAATACAGACCCCCAAACAAGACCCCTGGATGCAGACACCTAATAAATACAGACCCCCAAACAAGACCCCTGGATGCAGACACCTAATAAATACAGACCCCCAAACAAGACCCCTGGATGCAGACACCTAATAAATACAGACCCCCCAAACAAGACCCCTGGATGCAGACACCTAATAAATACAGACCCCCAAACAGACCCCTGGATGCAGACACCTAATAAATACAGACCCCCAAACAAGACCCCTGGATGCAGACACCTAATAAATACAGACCCCCAAACAAGACCCCTGGATGCAGACACCTAATAAATACAGACCCCCAAACAAGACCCCTGGATGCAGACACCTAATAAATACAGACCCCCAAACAAGACCCCTGGATGCAGACACCTAATAAATACAGACCCCAAACAGACCCCACCCTTGCAAACCTACCCCACAGACCCTGGATGCAGACACCTAATAAATACAGACCCCCAAACAAGACCCCTGGATGCAGACACCTAATAAATACAGACCCCCAAACAAGACCCCTGGATGCAGACACCTAATAAATACAGACCCCCAAACAAGACCCCTGGATGCAGACACCTAATAAATACAGACCCCCAAACAAGACCCCTGGATGCAGACACCTAATAAATACAGACCCCCAAACAAGACCCCTGGATGCAGACACCTAATAAATACAGACCCCCAAACAAGACCCCTGGATGCAGACACCTAATAAATACAGACCCCCAAACAAGACCCCTGGATGCAGACACCTAATAAATACAGACCCCCAAACAAGACCCCTGGATGCAGACACCTAATAAATACCGACCCCCAAACAAGACCCCTGGATGCAGACACCTATAAATACAGACCCCCCAAACAAGACCCCTGGATGCAGACACCTAATAAATACAGACCCCCAAACAAGACCCTGGATGCAGACACCTAATAATACAGACCCCCAAACAAGACCCCTGGATGCAGACACCTAATAAATACAGACCCCCAAACAAGACCCCTGGATGCAGACACCTAATAAATACAGACCCCCAAACAAGACCCCTGGATGCAGACACCTAATAAATACAGACCCCCAAACAAGACCCCTGGATGCAGACACCTAATAAATACAGACCCCCAAACAAGACCCCTGGATGCAGACACCTAATAAATACAGACCCCCAAACAAGACCCCTGGATGCAGACACCTAATAAATACAGACCCCCAAACAAGACCCCTGGATGCAGACACCTAATAAATACAGACCCCCAAACAAGACCCCTGGATGCAGACACCTAATAAATACAGACCCCCAAACAAGACCCCTGGATGCAGACACCTAATAAATACAGACCCCCAAACAAGACCCCTGGATGCAGACACCTAATAAATACAGACCCCCAAACAAGACCCCTGGATGCAGACACCTAATAAATACAGACCCCCAAACAAGACCCCTGGATGCAGACACCTAATAAATACAGACCCCCAAACAAGACCCCTGGATGCAGACACCTAATAAATACAGACCCCCAAACAAGACCCCTGGATGCAGACACCTAATAAATACAGACCCCCAAACAAGACCCCTGGATGCAGACACCTAATAAATACAGACCCCCAAACAAGACCCCTGGATGCAGACACCTAATAAATACAGACCCCCAAACAAGACCCCTGGATGCAGACACCTAATAAATACAGACCCCCAAACAAGACCCCTGGATGCAGACACCTAATAAATACAGACCCCCAAACAAGACCCCTGGATGCAGACACCTAATAAATACAGACCCCAAACAAGACCCCTGGATGCAGACACCTAATAAATACAGACCCCCAAACAAGACCCCTGGATGCAGACACCTAATAAATACAGACCCCCAAACAAGACCCCTGGATGCAGACACCTAATAAATACAGACCCCCAAACAAGACCCCTGGATGCAGACACCTAATAAATACAGACCCCCAAACAAGACCCCTGGATGCAGACACCTAATAAATACAGACCCCCAAACAAGACCCCTGGATGCAGACACCTAATAAATACAGACCCCCAAACAAGACCCCTGGATGCAGACACCTAATAAATACAGACCCCCAAACAAGACCCCTGGATGCAGACACCTAATAAATACAGACCCCCAAACAAGACCCCTGGATGCAGACACCTAATAAATACAGACCCCCAAACAAGACCCCTGGATGCAGACACCTAATAAATACAGACCCCCAAACAAGACCCCTGGATGCAGACACCTAATAAATACAGACCCCCAAACAAGACCCCTGGATGCAGACACCTAATAAATACAGACCCCCAAACACGACCCCTGGATGCAGACACCTAATAAATACAGACCCCCAAACAAGACCCCTGGATGCAGACACCTAATAAATACAGACCCCCAAACAAGACCCCTGGATGCAGACACCTAATAAATACAGACCCCCAAACAAGACCCCTGGATGCAGACACCTAATAAATACCGACCCCCAAACAAGACCCCTGGATGCAGACACCTAATAAATACAGACCCCCAAACAAGACCCCTGGATGCAGACACCTAATAAATACAGACCCCCAAACAAGACCCCTGGATGCAGACACCTAATAAATACAGACCCCCAAACAAGACCCCTGGATGCAGACACCTAATAAATACAGACCCCCAAACAAGACCCCTGGATGCAGACACCTAATAAATACAGACCCCCAAACAAGACCCCTGGATGCAGACACCTAATAAATACAGACCCCCAAACAAGACCCCTGGATGCAGACACCTAATAAATACAGACCCCCAAACAAGACCCCTGGATGCAGACACCTAATAAATACAGACCCCCAAACAAGACCCCTGGATGCAGACACCTAATAAATACAGACCCCCAAACAAGACCCCTGGATGCAGACACCTAATAAATACAGACCCCCAAACAAGACCCCTGGATGCAGACACCTAATAAATACAGACCCCCAAACAAGACCCCTGGATGCAGACACCTAATAAATACAGACCCCCAAACAAGACCCCTGGATGCAGACACCTAATAAATACAGACCCCCAAACAAGACCCCTGGATGCAGACACCTAATAAATACAGACCCCCAAACAAGACCCCTGGATGCAGACACCTAATAAATACAGACCCCCAAACAAGACCCCTGGATGCAGACACCTAATAAATACAGACCCCCAAACAAGACCCCTGGATGCAGACACCTAATAAATACAGACCCCCAAACAAGACCCCTGGATGCAGACACCTAATAAATACAGACCCCCAAACAAGACCCCTGGATGCAGACACCTAATAAATACAGACCCCCAAACAAGACCCCTGGATGCAGACACCTAATAAATACAGACCCCCAAACAAGACCCCTGGATGCAGACACCTAATAAATACAGACCCCCAAACAAGACCCCTGGATGCAGACACCTAATAAATACAGACCCCCAAACAAGACCCCTGGATGCAGACACCTAATAAATACAGACCCCCAAACAAGACCCCTGGATGCAGACACCTAATAAATACAGACCCCCAACAAGACCCCTGATGGCTCCAAGACCCCCCAAAACGCCCTGGATGCAGACACCTAATAAATACAGACCCCCAAACAAGACCCCTGGATGCAGACACCTAATAAATACAGACCCCCAAACAAGACCCCTGGATGCAGACACCTAATAAATACAGACCCCCAAACAAGACCCCTGGATGCAGACACCTAATAAATACAGACCCCCAAACAAGACCCCTGGATGCAGACACCTAATAAATACAGACCCCCAAACAAGACCCCTGGATGCAGACACCTAATAAATACAGACCCCCAAACAAGACCCCTGGATGCAGACACCTAATAAATACAGACCCCCAACAAGACCCCCTGGATGCAGACACCTAATAAATACAGACCCCCAAACAAGACCCCTGGATGCAGACACCTAATAAATACAGACCCCAAAACAAGACCCCTGGATGCAGACACCTAATAAATACAGAACCCCCAAACAAGACCCCTGGATGCAGACACCTAATAAATACAGACCCCCCAAACAAGACCCCTGGATGCAGACACCTAATAAATACAGACCCCCAAACAAGACCCCTGGATGCAGACACCTAATAAATACAGACCCCCAAACAAGACCCCTGGATGCAGACACCTAATAAATACCGACCCCCAAACAAGACCCTGGATGCAGACACCTAATAAATACAGACCCCCAAACAAGACCCCTGGATGCAGACACCTAATAAATACAGACCCCCAAACAAGACCCCTGGATGCAGACACCTAATAAATACAGACCCCCAAACACGACCCCTGGATGCAGACACCTAATAAATACAGACCCCCAAACAAGACCCCTGGATGCAGACACCTAATAAATACAGACCCCCAAACAAGACCCCTGGATGCAGACACCTAATAAATACAGACCCCCAAACAAGACCCCTGGATGCAGACACCTAATAAATACAGACCCCCAAACAAGACCCCTGGATGCAGACACCTAATAAATACAGACCCCCAAACAAGACCCCTGGATGCAGACACCTAATAAATACAGACCCCCAAACAAGACCCCTGGATGCAGACACCTAATAAATACAGACCCCCAAACAAGACCCCTGGATGCAGACACCTAATAAATACAGACCCCAAACAAGACCCTGGATGCAGACACCTAATAAATACAGACCCCCAAACAAGACCCCTGGATGCAGACACCTAATAAATACAGACCCCCAAACAAGACCCCTGGATGCAGACACCTAATAAATACAGACCCCCAAACAAGACCCCTGGATGCAGACACCTAATAAATACAGACCCCCAAACAAGACCCCTGGATGCAGACACCTAATAAATACAGACCCCCAAACAAGACCCCTGGATGCAGACACCTAATAATACAGACCCCCAAACAAGACCCCTGGATGCAGACACCTAATAATACAGACCCCCAAACAAGACCCCTGGATGCAGACACCTAATAAATACAGACCCCCAAACAAGACCCCTGGATGCAGACACCTAATAAATACAGACCCCCAAACAAGACCCCGGATGCAGACACCTAATAAATACAGACCCCCAAACAAGACCCCTGGATGCAGACACTAATAAATACAGACCCCAAAACAAGACCCCTGGATGCAGACACCTAATAATACAGACCCCCAAACAAGACCCCTGGATGCCGACACCTAATAAATACAGACCCCCAAACAAGACCCCCTGGATGCAGACACCTAATGAAATACAGACCCCCAAACAAGACCCCTGGATGCAGACACCTATAAATACAGACCCCAAACAAGACCCCTGGATGCAGACAACTATAAATACAGACCCCCCAAAACAAGACCCCCTGGATGCAGACACCTAATAAATACGGACCCCCAAACAAGACCCCTGGATGCAGACACCTAATAATACAGGACCCCAAACAAGACCCCTGGATGCAGACACCTAATAATACAGACCCCCAAACAAGACCCCTGGATGCAGACACCTAATAAATACGACCCCAACAAACCCCTGGATGCAGACACCTAATAAATACAGACCCCCAAACAGACCCCTGGATGCAGACCCTAATAAATACAGACCCCCAAACAAGACCCCTGGATGCAGACACCTATAAATACAGACCCCCAAACAAGACCCCTGGATGCAGACACCTATA
>NW_025334181.1:0-69762 GCF_014858855.1 Bufo gargarizans | reverse complement strand
CGGCAGGAGGTACAGAAGTGTAAAGATACAGGGTATATATAGGGATCAATGGGTGGGTAAATTACCTGAATTGTGGACACGTGCGTTCCCACCAGTTGGGCGCGATACTGCCTTGATGCACGACACCATCCCTCAGCGCGTCCGCGGCACCACACTGCACACGCGCAGAACGTGATGATGACAGTAGAGCACGTCAGGATGGGGCCAGGCAGCGCATGCGCGGGACCGCCACCCAGTGGAACGCATGTGACCTGCAAATACAGAAGGCCATAAGCGGAAGGACCTGGACTAGCGGGGCGACTGGGACTATATATCGGGGAAGCCTACAGTATACTACCATAATTGCCAAATCAATATGCCACCATGATCCATAATTGACCGATGAGACACAAGATTAAAAAATAATAAATTGAAGCTAATACATAAAAAAACTGCTCAAATCACAAAGTGACACCCATGATAAATAGTTAAGGCTGCATGCAGCCTGTTGTTGTGGGAGGGGCCAGGTCCCCCTACTTAAACCCCCCTGCACAGCTCACCTTCACCGCGTCCGCCACCGCACTTCATGTGATCGTCACTTCCGGTAAGCACGTCACTTCCGGCAAGCACGCGCCCCGGGTAAGTATCGCCGCGTTCCCATGGTGAGCTCCGGTCTCCCGCCTGCCGGGCCATGTCCGTCCGCCGGCTCACTCCTCCACCCGCATTCGGCCGCCGCGGGCACCCCTCCCTCCCCTCTCCGCCGTCCGGGGCCGCCCGTCCTCTCGCGAGAGGCAGGACGCATGCGCGGCACCACGGCACCCGCTCACGACCGCACGCGGGGGGGGACACACCGCCGGCCACAAGGTGTGTCATTTCGCGGCAATCCGACTGGACACTGCCGCCGCGCATTGGCAAGGCTTCAAAAAGGAGTCGGGTGGATTGTGGAGCTGTCTGGGGGGGAGGCTGGCTGTTGCCCATGGCGACCAGTCACGGCCCGGCGGTCTTTCCAGATTCTGCTCATGGAGATTGGAGGCTGTGGTGTGGTTGGTTGCCGTGGGCGGAGGCATCTTTCCCCTTAGACGGTGTCACAATTGTGTCCCTTCTCATGCAAAGAAAAAAAAAAAAAAAAAAAAAAAAAAAGGATCTTGCCCTGGTGGGGGCGGAGGCATGCGGGCACTCAGTCCTCCCGCCCCGGTGGGGCTGCCACTGCTCAGCCGGGGGGCTCAGGCAGCCGCCACCCGCGCTGTCCAGCGGCCACATTCCGGTCTCTCATGTGGCCTGGGCCACGTCCTGCTCCAGGCCCAGCCTGGGATGGCCCCCTGGTCATGACCGACACTGGGTGGTCTGAGCCCTGGCACGCGGTGAATTGCCCGCCACAGGTGGCCAGATGGGCAATTCACGGGCCACATCCCCTCCACATCCCACTGCCCCTTCAGGTCGCCGTGCCGGGCCGGCATGCCCACCCCCAGGCCCGCTCCTGCCAGGCCGGCACACGCCACGGTTCCGTCACACACGTCCAGGTCAGGTCAGGGGCGCTCCAGGTCATTCATGCCCCGGCCTACCCACGGCCTCCCAGCGGGGCCCCTGGGGGCTCCGGCCTTGGTGCTCTCCATGTTCACATGTGTGTTCCTTTCCCAGGTGCCAGTAGCGTTCGTGGTTCCCGTCGTACCTTATTCCGACTTTCCCAACGTCAGGTTAGGTCCTGCAGGAATTCGCTGTCGGCCGCTCGCGGGAAAACTCATACCTGAGGGTTCAGGTAGGTAATCAGGGGCTGCTTCTGGCAGTCCCTCCTCCCGACATCCCGGGTTGCCTCCCAGGAGGCACACGGGGATGTGTTCTCGCTCTCAACCCGAGACGTCCAGGTGTCTCCTCTGTCCTGCTCAGCCTGAGGCGTTCAGGTGTCTTCTCTTTCCAGGTACCCTGAAACGTTCAGGTGTTCTTCCTGTCCATCTTGGCCTGAGGCGTTCAGGTGTCTTCTCTCTCCAGGTTCCCTGAAGCGTTCAGGGGCCTCTCGGTCCATCTTTGCCTGAGGCGTGCCGATGGCTTCTCGGTATAGGTACCCTGAAGCGTTCATGGGTCTTCTCTGTCCATCTTTTCCCAAGGCGTCCAGGTGTCTGCTCCATCCAGGTACCCTGAAGCGTTCTGGTATCTTTTCTGTCCTTCCTTGCCAAGGCACTTAGGTGTCTTCTCTGTCCAGCTACCCTGAAGCGTTCAGGTGTCTTCTCTGTCCATCCTTGCCTGAGGCATTCAGGTGTCTTCTCTGTCCAGATACCCTGAAGCGTTCAGGTGTCTTCTCTGTCCATCCTTGCCTGAGGCGTTCAGGTGTCTTCTCTGTCCAGGTACCCTGAGGCGTTCAGGTGTCTTCTCGGTCCATCCTTGCCTGAGGCATTCAGGTGTCTTCTCTGTCCAGGCACCCTGAAGCGTTCAGGTGTCTTCTCCGTCCAGGTACCCTCAGCGTTCTGGTATCTTCTCTGTCCTTCCTTGCCTGAGGCGTTCAGGTGTCTTCTCTGTCCAGGCGCCCTGAATCGTTCAGGTGTCCTCTCTGTCCTTCCTTGCCTGAGGCGTTCAGGTGTCTTCTCTGTCCAGGCACCCTGAAGCGTTCAGGTGTCTTCTTCGTCCAGGTACCCTGAAGCGGTCAGGTGTCTTCACTGTCCTTCCTTGCCTGAGGCGTTCAGGTGTCTTCTCTGTCACGGTGTCCATGCGCACCCACAATAGTTCCAGTCTCGCGCGGCTTTTTTCTCATGTCACTCCCAACTTTCCAGTTCCCAGGTCCAGCCGTTTCGTTCCCGTCCATCCTCTGACGGTAAGACAAGGGTGTTGACCCAACGCTCCCAGGTGTTGCAAGGTCTCTGCCATCATTGAAGCCATGTCACAGGTCTCTGACGTCGACGACATGTTGTCCCTCCCGGGTACCTCAGTCTCCAGCCAAGGCGGCCCAGTTGCCCTCCGAAGATGGACTGTGCCGAGGCTCATTGCGGAATTGGCCAAGAGAGGCATCAGACACCCAGCGTCAGCCAGGAAGGCCGAGTTATACCGCCTGTTGATGACCCAGTCCAGCGCTCCTGAAGGGGAAGATCCACCTCCAGCCATCCAGCAGTCCCTGGTGCTGTTGCAGGCCTCCTTGGATTCCCTCATCTCGTCCGTTGCTGACATCAGGACCAGGGTGGTGGACTTGGAGTCCAGAACACCGGCATCTTCCCAGGCGGTGGTCCCCGTCTCCGATCCCCCTCTGTTGCAGCTTCCGGCTCCAGGTACGTTCCCGGCTGCTCCGGTGGTGGCTCCTGCGCACTTGGTACCCGACCACATCAGGAAGGACATCTTGGCGGGCAAGGACGTGAATCTCGCGTCCATCCTGATTGCGTCCCACGATGCCGCAGACAGCAAGACTTTTGACTGCGGGGAGGTCTCAGTGGTCCTTCGGGCCAAGGATGGGCGTCTTAACCGCAAGCTCTCTGTCGTCGAGTTTGTGTTGGCCTTCGGCCTGTTTAGAGACGTGCTCTGCTCCGCTTCCCCGGCCCGCCGGGAGGAGCTGGACACGTATCTACACAGGGTCACTGGACTGGGGCACAAGTACGGCGGCACGGCTTTTTATGACTACCACCGCTCCTTCTCAGCCAAGGCCGCCGCCGCGCTTGCCCAGTTCCAGTTCTCTGTCAACTGGGCCACGCTGGACATGGAGTTGTTCTGCCAGCATTTCGCCGGCCTCCGGGCCCCCGCTTGTTCGACCTGCCAGTCGATTTTCCATTCTACTGAGTGGTGTCCTCAAACGGCCACGGCCCAACCAGACAAGGCCATTCCTGGCCCCTCTGGGGTCTCCCGCAGTCCCTCCACCACCGATAAGCTGGGCAGACCCATTGTCTACCTTGGCAACAGCCAAGTTTGCAACAACTTTAACTTTGGTGCATGTGTTTTTAGCGGTTGCAGGGCCCTGCACATCTGCTCCATCTGCTTCAGGGCCCACCCCAGGTCCACATGTCCCAAGAAGGGGTACAAGCGCCTATGACTAGCCGACTGCGACATCGACCTCCTGGCTCTCCTGTTACGGGACCATCCGGCGCCAGGGTTCGTGGACTTCCTGATCACTGGCCTCTGCTCCGGGTTTGACACAGGGTTGGTGGCACTACCCCATTCCACCTGGGAGTGCGACAACCTGCAGTCGGCCAGGTCAGATCCCACCGCTGTACAGGAACTCCTGAATTCGGAGGTGGAGAAAGGGTTCCTCCTGGGCCCCTTCGACCAGGTGCCTTTTTCTCGCTGGCGGATCAGTCCCATAGGCATCGTGGCCAAAAAAGATTCAAATAAAAAACGTTTGATTTATGATCTCTCCGCCCCCCATGATTCTGTCATCCCCAGCATCAATTCGCTCATCCCTTCGGAAGAATTTTCCATGACCTACGCGTCCATAGACGAGGCCATTGCCCTCATCCTTAGCGCCGGGAAAGGCGCCTGGTTGTCTAAAACGGACATTGCGGACGCCTTCAAACTGCTGCCCATTGCCCCTCACCTTTGGCAGTTCTATGGCATCAGGTGGGAAGGCAAGTTCTATTTTGCCAACAGGTTGACCTTCGGCTCAAAAAGCAGCCCGTGGTTATTCGACCAATTGGCGCAGGCCCTGCACTGGATCCTGATCCACCACGGCAGCGCCCCAGCGGTCATCCATTACCTGGATGACTTCCTCCTCATTGAACCTCCGCTAGGTCGACCATCAGGGCTGCTCTCACTCCTGGAGATCTTTGCCGCCCTTTCCATCCCAATTTCGCAGGGGAAGACCGCGGGGCCGGTCACTTCCATCACCTTCCTGGGCATTGTCCTGGACTCAGACAAAATGGAAGCCAGGCTTCCAGAGGCAAAGCTGTCCCAGATACGGGAAGTCGTGGCCAGGGCCATCACCTCGTCCCAGGTGACCAAGGTCGAGCTACAGTCCATCCTGGGTCGGCTGAACTTTGCCTTAAGGGTCATGCCCCAGGGCAGGGCTTTCATTTCCCGGCTGCTCTCGCTCCTTCCCTCAGCCTCCGAACCCAGCAGCATTGTCCACTTGGACAGGGCTGCCATGGCAGACTTACGCATGTGGGACAGCTTTCTGTTATCTTGGAACGGTGTCAGCCTGTTTGTCCCCTCATGGTCCCAGTCATCCACCAGGGTGTTTGCCGATGCCGCAGCATCCCGGGGTTTCGCGGCCATATTCGGGTCCCAGTGGCTGGCTGGCCCATGGCCTCCTCAGGTCAGTTCCGACCCTCAGTCCCTCAGCTCATCACCATTCCTGGAATGTTACCCCATCGTGGCGGCCGCTTCTGTCTGGGGTCACCTCTGGGCAAATTCCAGCGTCATGTTTGTGTCTGACAGCCAGGACCTCGTGGACATCATCTCCAAAGGCCGAGCTAAGTCGGCCAGGGTCATGTCCCTGTTGCGCAAACTGGTCTGGCTGGCCATGACCCATAACTTTCATTTTTCATGTTCCCATATCCCAGGTACCAGCAACACGGCGGCCGATGCCTTATCGAGGTTCAATTTTCACACCTTCTTTCAGGTATGTCCAGAAGCAGACCGGACCGGGGCCCGAATTCCCGGTTTCAGCGACCTGATGTTGGACTAAGGTCTCTGCTGGCAACCGCCGAGGACCTCAGGCACCGATCCCTTTCGGTCAACACGGCTCGCAACTACGGCACTGGTTGGAACCACTTCCAGGCGTTTTCCAGGATCCATCCCCAACAGGGGATGTCCTTCATTGCGTACATCATGGCTTTCATGGCCCATTGCCATGTCAACCTCAAGCTGGCACCCAGCACCATACGTTTGTACCTGGCCGGGGCGCAGCACTTCTTAGCCCTTCAGAACCCAGAAGTACGCGCAGCGTTCACATCCCAAGCCGTCAAGGCCACGCTCAGAGGCATTGAGAAAAACAGTAAAGACTCCAACCCGTCCCGTCGGCCGGTCTCCGGTGAGCTGTTTAGGCAGCTGTCTGCAGCCCTAGATGGCAATCCTTTTGGCCATTTCCCTAGCCTGGTCATCAAAGCCGCGATGTACCTAAGCTTCTACGGCTTCCTTCGTCCAGGAGAATTTTCAGTTCCTTCCCGGAAAACGGTCTTCCTGAAAAAGAAACAGCTATCCTGGAGCCAGGATCATCTGGTACTAAGCCTGCCTTCCACCAAGACGTCCCAGACCGGTCCTCCCGTACTGATCCGTTTCTTCAAGTCCGGGAACGCCTGGTGTCCGGTGGTGGTACTCCAACATCTCCTGGGTTACACACCATCTCCAGATCCAGAGTCTCCGCTGCTGCCATTCCAGGGGAAACCCCTTTCCACGCCACAGTTTGTCTCCCACATCAGATCCCTGGTCGCAGGGTTGGGGGTGGACCCCAAAACCATATCAGGACATTCATTCCGCATCGGAGCAGCTTCAGCGGCTTCCAAGCACGGGACGCCTCCGCACGTCATCCGTCACATGGGTAGGTGGAGATCTGCCTGTTTTTCCCGATACATCCCGGATCCGCTGACTGAAACCCGACAGGTATTCCGTTCCTTGGCTTTGTAACCCTGTTCCACACGCATTAAACAGCAGCACTTCTCCTACCTGGTGTCTCTTTGGCCCTCTTTTAGGCAGGCCCACGTCCCGTGGCTCCAGGCACACACCAGCCACTGTCTAGCCCCCTCCCGTCACCTTACTGACCGTGGCCGCGGCCACAATAGACATATAAACGGTGACAACAGTGACTCCTACTCATGTGTATATTCAAACATTATACAGTACGTGTCTGTTAGTACCGATCACATGGGCCGTTCATAAACTCATATCACATATCAAGTCAATTAAAATAGTGACAAACTAGATCAATATAATAAATATGCTAAAAAACTAAATAATTCATAATACATCGAGTACATCAAGTGCCGATCTCTCCTCATACAGCATTAATGCCAATAATTATACAAGCCTTAAAACTAGATCATATACGGTCCATCCCTACTATACGATCAGTGGGGTAGAAAGTCCGCCTTAAAGACTTAAATCTACCCATATATCTACCACACATATCACCCAATAGGGTCAGTTGGTGGCCGACAGGTGACTATCTACCCCACCTTCACAGTGGTCACCTACTAATGAGCATTAATTACCCTTCCACTCTCATAATATTCCAAAAAGGGGCTATAACACCCCAAAACCCCATTCCATATATAACAGCTATGGTAATTGTGAGAGAAGTCCACTTGAGTTCATAATCTTGTTGGCTCCAGTTCTTCATTTTCATATCCGAAGAACACCATCTCATGGCCACTTCATTATACCACTTCCACCTTGTCCCGAACAAAGAGGCAGAATATAATTATCTCAAATAGAAAGAAAAAAGATCTAACAGATTATTTTTAAAAAAATCCTAAGCATAAAATAAGATAATATACCCTGATTTAAAATTCACGCCATATTACAGAAATGAGTTGAAGCTATTGGACTCATTCAAGCCGCAAGGGACCATTGTGTCCAGAATTACTATCCACCTGGTTTCTCTACGTAGTAGGGCTTGTTTTATATTGCCACCTCTAGACCCCAATCTAACTCTATCTATGCTTTACTTTGAGGCCTCATGGGTCAGAGGTGTGATACTTGCAAAAATGCCGTGGAACATCTTGTAAAGTATCTAGATCTTTCTCCATGTCATGTGATCCTCCTCAGGTTCTTCAGAGCTCATGATCAAGAGAAGGTCCTTTAGATTTCATGTGATCATCAGAAGGTCCTCAGAGTTTATGTGATCATTAGAAGATCTTTCAGAGCTCATGTGATTATCAGCAGGTCCTTCAGAGCTTCTGATCATGAGAAGGTCCTTTAGATTTCATGTTATCATCAGAATGTCCTTCAGAGTTTATGTGATCATTAGCAGATCTTTCAGAGCTCATGTGAATATCAGCAGGTCCTTCAGAGCTCATAAGATCTTTAGAAGGTCCTTCAGAGCTCATGTGATCATCAGGAGGTCCTTTAGATCTCATGTGATAATCAGAAGGTCCTTCAGAGCTCAAGTTTTCATTAGCAGATCCTTCAAAGCCCATGTGTTCATTAGCAGGATCTTCTGAGCTCATGTGATCATCACAAGGTCCTCCAGAGCTCATGTGATCATTAGCAGGTTCTTCTGAGCTCATGTGATCATCACCAGGTCCTTCAGAGCTCATGGGATCATTAGCAGGGTCTTCTGAGCTCATGTGATCATCACCAGGTCCTTCAGAACTCATGTGATCATCAGCAGGTCCTTCAGAGCTTATGTGATCATCATAAGGTCCTTCAGAGTTCATGTGATTATCAGCAGATCTTCCAGAGCTCATGTGATCATCAGTAAGTACTTCAGAGCTCACAATATCCTCAACAGATCCTTCAGAGCTCACAAGATCATCAGCAGATGCTTCAGAGCTCACAAGATCATCAGCAGATCCTTCAGAGTTCATGTGATATTCATCAGATCCTTTAGAGCTCATGTGATCATCCGCAGGTCCTTCAAAGCTCATAAGATCATCGGAAGGCCCTTTAGATCTCATGTGAATATCATAATGTCCTTCAGAGCTCAAGTGTTCATTAGCAGATCCTTCAGAGCCCATGTGTTCATTAGCAGGTCTTTCAGAGCTCATGTGATCCTCAGCAGATCCTTCAAAGCTTATGTGTTAATTAGCAGGTCCTTCAGAGCTCACAAGATCATCAGCAGGTCCTTCAGAGCTCACAGGATTATCAGCAGAACCTTCAGAGCTCATGTGATCATCAGCAAGCCCTTCAGAGCTCACAAGATCATCAGCAGGTCCTTCAGAGCTCACAAAATCATCAGCAGGTCCTTCAGAGCTCACAAGATCATCAGCAGGTCCTTCAGAGCTCACAAGATCATCAGCAGGTCCTTCAGAGCTCACAAGATCATCAGCAGGTCCTTCAGAGATCGCAAGATCATCAGCAGGTCTTTCAGAGCTCACAAGATCATTAGCAGGTCCTGCAGAAACCAGCACAAAGCAGTTTTGCCGCCCATGCTATAATCCACCATTGCATGTCTGCAGTGTGTTTTATGTCAGTATTGTATCAGTCATCAGGGTAGATTGTTTCAAGGCCCACCATCATGGATTCGTTTAGATGTGATGAGAGGATTCAATTCCCATTGTTTCGGACACTATACTGCCGTGATTATTCCTGCTGTGACAGTATGGTCATATGTTACTTCTTCTCACCTGCCACACTGCTATATGAGGCGGATTCACATACTTTTAAGTGCACACTGATTGAAGGAGAATTACATTTGCATCATTGGTCGCTGGTTCACATTGAAGGGCTTTCATGTCCCGCTTGATATCGTGAGTCATCACTGCATGAAGGGGTTAAATCCGTTCCCAGCACCATGTGTGAAACCACAGGAAGCCCGGAGCGACATGTTCCTGCCACACGTTTTCTTTCACTTTCAATAAATTTATGAGAACAGCAGCTGAATATGAATGACGCTGGCCCAGGGGTAAATCTGTGGGAAAGTATGGACACCCCAAGAAAAATGAACCCCAAACCTGCAAGTAAAGAGGACATTGGTGGGAAGGTGGATGATTATTAGTGTCAGGAGGTCAGGATTCCAGGGCCCCTATGTCCAATGCATGAAGTGAAGTGATACCACTCCTGAAGCAGTAAAGACACTTAAATGGGCCCAAGGGCTACTCCTACGTTCTCCCTGGTAGATCACTACTGTTCCAAAGCTTAGAGTCCACAGCTCACAAGAAACAGAGATCTGATCTGTATTCCTAGTAGAAATGCTATATAGCCACCCTTAAACCTCTATGTAATAGGGTCATCCCGAGACAATCCAGACCACCATCACTGCCCCCAGAAAACTTCTCACAACCCCTCCATCAGGGAGGGATTTGCTTCTCCCTGCACATGACACATGAGAAGCCCCTCCTACTGAACCACCAGGTTCGGTGAGTCCATCCTTATGCCCGTCCTCCCCTCTCCTGTGGTGACCAGACTTCTTTATGGTGAGAATGGTGAAGTTCCAGAAGATCTGGTCTCAACTCATGAGGACATGATAAAAGCCTCTGCTTTCTAGAGGTTTTCACTGTCATCTGGATCAACAATGGTAATCTAAGATTCATGATCACGCTCCAGTCCACCTTGATAGACCTTTTACCTTCAGTCATACTAGATAATGCATACACTGCCACATACTAAGGTGAGGACTACTGATCCTGATGCACAGTAGACCTCTCAGAGGGATGTTCTAGGACAGTATGGAGTGGTGGAGCCTGCAGACATCAAGCCAGGGAGGCAGGGAGGCTCACATCCGTGTCTACACAAATATTCTCAGTTCTGCAGAATTTTCACACATTTCACTAAGGAAGCTTTACAGCAGCAACAAGCTGTGAAACTGAACTGCACCCAACGCTAAGACCCAGCACCCGCCTCCGAAAACACAGGTGTGCACCCAGACATGGGGAGCCCGCTGCGCTACACACTGCTGCTGTGCCAGGGTAAGTGGCCGTCTGTCTGTACCAATAGACTGTGTGTAATCAGATCAGGGCAGGAAGCATGTGCTCCACATTCTTGACTCCCTATGATGGTCTCTGCACTGTGATATCCAGCAAAGGGTTATCCAGGAAGGATAGGGTTAACTATGATTGCTTCACCTGTCAGGTAGAACGGCAAAATCCTCCATCATACATACACCCTCCCACTAAGCAATGTCCTTCCATCACAACTTCTTATCCCAAGCGCCAAGACTTTTCCCGTGCTGCACCTGAGTTTTAGATTTTTCTACTTGCACCTATCATCCCAGGTAACTTCTCAAGCTCCAAGACTCCACACTCCTGGTGATAAGGATGACCAATTCATCTGGTATAGCTCTGAATGGACAAACAATCTTAGTAATTAAGCAAAGGTTTCAGACCGCACCCCCACACCACCATCACCACCATACTCATCATGTGGAAACGTTTATATCAAGGATTCATATCTTCAGTTGTCTGGAGGGCTTTGCCATATTCTCTGGGATTATGTTTTCCTCCAGATCCCTCTGTCCTCTCCAGACTCCTCTGTTACCCTCCAGACCTCTCTGTCCTCCTCTGGTCTCTTCTGTCCTCCTCCAGACCCCTCTGTTCTCCTCCAGTCTCCTCTGCCCTCCTCCTTTCTTCTCTGTCCTTCTCTCCTCCTCCACCACCTCTGTTCCCCTCCAGACTCCTCTGTCCTACCCTGGTCTTCCTCTGGTCTCATCTGTCCTCCTATGTTCTCTTTTGTCTTCCTCTGGTCTCTGTCTGTCTTCCTCTGGTCTTCTGTCCCTCCTCTGGTCTCTTCTGTCTTCCATTCTTTTCTGTCCTCCTGTCTCCTCTGTCCTCCTCCCGTCTCTTCAGTCCTTCACTGGTCTCTTCTGTCCTCCTCTGGTCTCCCCTGTCTTTTTCCACACCCCTCTATCCTCCTCCAGACCCCTCTGTCCTCCTCCAGTCTACTCCATCATCCTCTGGTCACATCTGTATTCCTCCACACCCATATGCTCCTCTCCAGACCCCTCTGTCCTCCTCCAGTCTACTCCATCATCCTCTGGTCACATCTGTATTCCTCCACACCCCTATGCTCCTCTCCAGACCCCTCTGTCCCTTTCCGGTCTCCTCTATCCTCCTTTGTTCTCTTCTGTCCTCCTCTAGTCTCCTATTTCCTCCTCCGGTGTAATTTGTTCGCCTCCAGTCTCCTTTCTCCTCCGTTCTATTCTGTTCTCCTCTCTCCTCCTTCAGACCCCTCTGCTCTCCTTCAGTCAACTCTGTCTTCCTACGTTCTGTTCTGGTCTCTGCTGTCCTCCCTTTGGTCTCCTCTGGATTCCTATGGACTCATATCTCCTCTGGTCTCTTCTGTCCTCCCTTGGGTCTCCTCTGTTTTCCTCTAGTCTCTTTTGTCCTCCTCCATTCTCGTCTGTCCTTCTCTTGTCTCCTCTGTCCTCCATTCTCCTCTATCCTTCTACAGACCCTTTATTTTGAAATCCAACTTCTGCTATTAGGGGAAGGTCAGGGCACCCCCCCCCCAAGGGCACAACAATAGGGGTTGCAGTGGTTGCAATTGCAACAGGAACTTAAAGGGGTTGTCCAGGTTCAGAGCTGAACCTGGACATACCTCCATTTTCACCCCGGCAGCCCCCCTGACATGAGCATCGGAGCAGTTCATGCTCCGATGCTCTCCTTTGCCCTGCGCTAAATCGCGCAGGGCAAAGGCATTTTTCAGAGTTCCGGTGACGTACCGGGGCTCTCTATGGGGCTGACAGGCAGCCCGGTGACGTCACCGGCACTGATGGGCGGGATTTGGCTCTGCCCTAGCCAGTAAAACGGCTAGGGCAGAGCTAAAGCCCGCCCCTCAGAGCCGGTGACGTCACCGAACACACTGCTGGGCGGAAGTTACCGCCCGGCAGTGTGTTATTGAAAACACAAGAGCCTGTGCCCTGCGCGATCTAGCGCAGGGCACGGGAGCGCATCGGAGCATGAGATGCTCCGATGCTAGGCTCAGGGGGGCTGCCGGGGTGAAAATAAGGGTATGTCCGGGTTCAGCTCTGAACCCGGACAACCCCTTTAAGTCAAGGGGGCCCCCTTAGGATGGCGATACAGTTAGATGCTGTGGCTGGGACTGGCGTCGGGGACGGTTCGTGAATACAATCAAATGTTCGTGAACCGCAAGCTTGCGGCAGCGGGCCCCATTCACTTTAATGACAGGCGAACCTGAAAATCTTCAGCTCATATTTGCAGCCACCAAATACTTAGTAGAAGTCCACAAATAGTCCCACAACATGAACAGTGACCAGAGGGGGATCAGTGGCAAAAATTCCAACAAAAAATATGTATCTTAATCAGGGGACATTTTTATGCGTCTTAAAGGGATATTCTCTGAAATGTGGCCTGCTGGAGCCTAGAACGTTTTTTTTTTAGGCCACGGGAGAACGTTGTTCCAATGTCGTCTGTCACTATCTGTAGCTGCGGTAACGCAGCAAAACCGCAGACAACTGCTGCACAATACAAATCCACTATAATATACCGTCTATGTTAGAAAGTATATTATAAGTATATCGCACCCTCTGTGTATCACAGCTATCGATAGCGCACCTATACCGGTCCTTACAAGGACTTTTGTGGCCCTATTAGCCAGCGTTTGGTGGCCCTAACAGCCTGTCCCTGCTCCACACAGCGACCTCTCCCTACACCGGCAAAACACTGAATGTAAAATGGCAGCCAGATCATGTTTATTTATAAGGGGGGTGTGTCCATGTGCTGAGGGTAGGGGGTGTGTCCATGTGCTGAGGGTAGGGGGTGTGTCCATGTGCTGAGGGTAGGGGGTGTGTCCATGTGCTGAGGGTAGGGGGTGTGTCCATGGGCTGAGGGTAGGGGGTGTGTCCATGTGCTGAGGGTAGGGGGTGTGTCCATGTGCTGAGGGTAGGGGGTGTGTCCATGGGCTGAGGGTAGGGGGTGTGTCCATGTGCTGAGGGTAGGGGGTGTGTCCATGTGCTGAGGGTAGGGTGTGTGTCCATGTGCTGAGGGTAGGGGGTGTGTCCATGTGCTGAGGGTAGGGGGTGTGTCCATGTGCTGAGGGTAGGGGGTGTGTCCATGTGCTGAGGGTAGGGTGTGTGTCCATGTGCTGAGGGTAGGGGATGTGTCCATGTGCTGGAACGTCTCCATTGGCCGTCCTGTACCACCTGATGGCTGTGTCATGGGTCACATTTCGGCACAATGTAAAAGAATATGGCGCAGGCGGATATCGCCATATGTTCGCCCGTTCAGCGAACTGCGAATGAGCAAAGTTCACCGCGAAACGACCGCCGGGCGAACCGCAAGGCCATCTCTAGTGGTGGCGCAGGGGGCAATGTCTACCTGCCCTGCAGTCGCCTCTTATAGGCTTCAGTCCGAGTGCTTGTAGCTACAGCGGTCGCACCACCTGAGCCGCACAGAGTACAGGCCGCAGCGCTGACGGCTGATGGCGGTAAGTTCTGTATTTCTGTTCATTGCTTTTTATTTGGCACCACTGTGGGGGCATCTACTGGGGGCACTAAGAGCGGGCATTTTCTGCACTAGAACAGATTATAAGGGGGTATTTTTTTTACTGACGCACATTCTAAGGGGGTAATTTTGTACTGGCGCACATTCTAAGGGGGTATTTTTGTACTGGTGCAAAATATAAGGGGGTATTTTTGTACTGGTGCACATTATAAGGGGGTATTTTTGTACTGGCACATTATAAGGGGGTATTTTTGTACTGGCACACATATAAGGGGGTATTTTTGTACTGGCGCACATTATAAGGGGGTATTTTTGTACTGGCGCACAATATAAGGGGGTATTTTTGCCCTGACACACATTATAAGGGGGTATTTTTGTACTGGTGCACAATATAAGGGGGTATTTTTGTACTGGCGCACATTATAAGGGGGTATTTTTGTACTGGCGCATAGATAAGGGGGTATTTTTGTACTGGTGCACATTATAAGGGGGTATTTTTGTACTGGCGCACATTATAAGGGGGTATTTTTGTACTGGCGCACATTATAAGGGGGTATTTTTGTACTGGCGCACATTATAAGGGGGTATTTTTGTACTGGTGCACAATATAAGGGGGTATTTTTGTACTGGTGCACAATATAAGGGGGTATTTTTGTACTGGGGCACATTATAAGGGGGTATTTTTGTACTGGCGCACATATAAGGGGGTGTTTTTGCACTGGTGCACATTATAAGAGGGTATTTTTGTACTGGCACACATATAAGGGGGTATTTTTGTACTGGCGCACATTATAAGGGGGTATTTTTGTACTGGGGCACATTATAAGGGGGTATTTTTGTACTGGCGCACAGCTAAGGGGGTCTTTTTGTACTGGCACTCATTATAAGGGGGTATTTTTGTACTGGCGCACATTGTAAGGGGGTATTTTTGTACTGGCGCACAATATAAGGGGGTATTTTTGTACTGGCGCACATTGTAAGGGGGTATTTTTGTACTGGCGCACAATATAAAGGAGTATTTTTGTACTGGCGCACATTATAAGGGCGTATTTTTGTACTGGGGCACAATATAAGGGGGTATTTTTGTACTGGCGCACAATATAAGGGGGTATTTTTGTACTGGCGCACATTATAAGGGGGTATTTTTGTACTGGCGCACATTATAAGGGGGTATTTTTGTACTGGTGCACAATATAAGGGGGTATTTTTGTACTGGCGCACATTATAAGGGGGTATTTTTGTACTGGTGCACAATATAAGGGGGTATTATTGTACTGGAGCACATTATAAGGGGGTATTTTTGTACTGGCGCACATTGTAAGGGGGTATTTTTGTACTGGCGCACAGATAAGGGGGTATTTTTGTACTGGCGCACATTATAAGGGGGTATTTTTGTACTGGCGCACATTATAAGGGGGTATTTTTGTACTGGCGCACATTATAAGGGGGTATTTTTGTACTGGTGCACAATATAAGGGGGTATTTTTGTACTGGTGCACAATATAAGGGGGTATTTTTGTACTGGGGCACATTATAAGGGGGTATTTTTGTACTGGCGCACATATAAGGGGGTGTTTTTGCACTGGTGCACATTATAAGAGGGTATTTTTGTACTGGCACACATATAAGGGGGTATTTTTGTACTGGCGCACATTATAAGGGGGTATTTTTGTACTGGGGCACATTATAAGGGGGTATTTTTGTACTGGCGCACAGCTAAGGGGGTCTTTTTGTACTGGCACTCATTATAAGGGGGTATTTTTGTACTGGCGCACATTGTAAGGGGGTATTTTTGTACTGGCGCACAATATAAGGGGGTATTTTTGTACTGGCGCACATTGTAAGGGGGTATTTTTGTACTGGCGCACAATATAAAGGAGTATTTTTGTACTGGCGCACATTATAAGGGCGTATTTTTGTACTGGGGCACATTATAAGGGGGTATTTTTGTACTGGCGCACATATAAGGGGGTGTTTTTGCACTGGTGCACATTATAAAAGGGTATTTTTGCACTGGCACACATATAAGGGGGTATTTTTGTACTGGCGCAAATTATAAGGGGATATTTTTGTACTGGGGCACATTATAAGGGGGTATTTTTGTACTGGCGCACAGATAAGGGGGTATTTTTGTACTGGCACACATTATAAGGGGGTATTTTTGTACTGGCGCACAGATAAGGGGGTATTTTTGTACTGGTGCACATTATAACAGGGTATTTTTGTACTGGCGCACATTATAAGGGGATATTTCTGTACTGGCACACAATATAAGGGAGTATTTTTGTACTGGCTCACAATATAAGGGGGTATTTTTGTACTGGCGCACATTGTAAGGGGGTATTTTTGTACTGGCGCACAATATAAGGGAGTATTTTTGTACTGGCACACATTATAAGGGGATATTTTGTACTGGCGCACAATATAAGGGGGTATTTTTGTACTGGTGCACAATATAAGGGGGTATTTTTGTACTGGTGCACAATATAAGGGGGTATTTTTGTACTGGGGCACATTATAAGGGGGTATTTTTGTACTGGCGCACATATAAGGGGGTGTTTTTGCACTGGTGCACATTATAAGAGGGTATTTTTGTACTGGCACACATATAAGGGGGTATTTTTGTACTGGCGCACATTATAAGGGGGTATTTTTGTACTGGGGCACATTATAAGGGGGTATTTTTGTACTGGCGCACAGCTAAGGGGGTCTTTTTGTACTGGCACTCATTATAAGGGGGTATTTTTGTACTGGCGCACATTGTAAGGGGGTATTTTGGTACTGGCGCACAATATAAGGGGGTATTTTTGTACTGGCGCACATTGTAAGGGGGTATTTTTGTACTGGCGCACAATATAAAGGAGTATTTTTGTACTGGTGCACAATATAAGGGGATATTATTGTACTGGAGCACATTATAAGGGGGTATTTTTGTACTGGCGCACATTGTAAGGGGGTATTTTTGTACTGGCGCACAGATAAGGGGGTATTTTTGTACTGGCGCACATTATAAGGGGGTATTTTTGTACTGGCGCACATTATAAGGGGGTATTTTTGTACTGGCGCACATTATAAGGGGGTATTTTTGTACTGGTGCACAATATAAGGGGGTATTTTTGTACTGGTGCACAATATAAGGGGGTATTTTTGTACTGGGGCACATTATAAGGGGGTATTTTTGTACTGGCGCACATATAAGGGGGTGTTTTTGCACTGGTGCACATTATAAGAGGGTATTTTTGTACTGGCACACATATAAGGGGGTATTTTTGTACTGGCGCACATTATAAGGGGGTATTTTTGTACTGGGGCACATTATAAGGGGGTATTTTTGTACTGGCGCACAGCTAAGGGGGTCTTTTTGTACTGGCACTCATTATAAGGGGGTATTTTTGTACTGGCGCACATTGTAAGGGGGTATTTTTGTACTGGCGCACAATATAAGGGGGTATTTTTGTACTGGCGCACATTGTAAGGGGGTATTTTTGTACTGGCGCACAATATAAAGGAGTATTTTTGTACTGGCGCACATTATAAGGGCGTATTTTTGTACTGGGGCACATTATAAGGGGGTATTTTTGTACTGGCGCACATATAAGGGGGTGTTTTTGCACTGGTGCACATTATAAAAGGGTATTTTTGCACTGGCACACATATAAGGGGGTATTTTTGTACTGGCGCAAATTATAAGGGGATATTTTTGTACTGGGGCACATTATAAGGGGGTATTTTTGTACTGGCGCACAGATAAGGGGGTATTTTTGTACTGGCACACATTATAAGGGGGTATTTTTGTACTGGCGCACAGATAAGGGGGTATTTTTGTACTGGTGCACATTATAACAGGGTATTTTTGTACTGGCGCACATTATAAGGGGATATTTCTGTACTGGCACACAATATAAGGGAGTATTTTTGTACTGGCTCACAATATAAGGGGGTATTTTTGTACTGGCGCACATTGTAAGGGGGTATTTTTGTACTGGCGCACAATATAAGGGAGTATTTTTGTACTGGCACACATTATAAGGGGATATTTTTGTACTGGCGCACAATATAAGGGGGTATTTTTGTACTGGTGCACAATATAAGGGGGTATTTTTGTACTGGTGCACAATATAAGGGGGTATTTTTGTACTGGGGCACATTATAAGGGGGTATTTTTGTACTGGCGCACATATAAGGGGGTGTTTTTGCACTGGTGCACATTATAAGAGGGTATTTTTGTACTGGCACACATATAAGGGGGTATTTTTGTACTGGCGCACATTATAAGGGGGTATTTTTGTACTGGGGCACATTATAAGGGGGTATTTTTGTACTGGCGCACAGCTAAGGGGGTCTTTTTGTACTGGCACTCATTATAAGGGGGTATTTTTGTACTGGCGCACATTGTAAGGGGGTATTTTTGTACTGGCGCACAATATAAGGGGGTATTTTTGTACTGGCGCACATTGTAAGGGGGTATTTTTGTACTGGCGCACAATATAAAGGAGTATTTTTGTACTGGCGCACATTATAAGGGCGTATTTTTGTACTGGGGCACATTATAAGGGGGTATGTTTGTACTGGCGCACATATAAGGGGGTGTTTTTGCACTGGTGCACATTATAAAAGGGTATTTTTGCACTGGCACACATATAAGGGGGTATTTTTGTACTGGCGCAAATTATAAGGGGATATTTTTGTACTGGGGCACATTATAAGGGGGTATTTTTGTACTGGCACACAGATAAGGGGGTATTTTTGTACTGGCACACATTATAAGGGGGTATTTTTGTACTGGCGCACAGATAAGGGGGTATTTTTGTACTGGTGCACATTATAACAGGGTATTTTTGTACTGGCGCACATTATAAGGGGATATTTCTGTACTGGCACACAATATAAGGGAGTATTTTTGTACTGGCTCACAATATAAGGGGGTATTTTTGTACTGGCGCACATTGTAAGGGGGTATTTTTGTACTGGCGCACAATATAAGGGAGTATTTTTGTACTGGCACACATTATAAGGGGATATTTTTGTACTGGCGCACAATATAAGGGGGTATTTTTGTACTGGTGCACAATATAAGGGGGTATTTTTTTACTGGTGCACAGATAAGGGGGTATTTTTGTACTTGCACCGGGACTGTGGGGAATGTGATTACTAGTGTGGGCACAATGGGGACATTATTACTATTGGGGGCACTGTTAACACTATGCACTGGGGCAGATTATTTCTATCGGTAGGACTGCGGGGGGCACCTGGCAGGTATCGGCACCGTTATTTGGGGGGGGCTATGCTGCACTCTTGCACCAGGGCTCATGAGCCTTCAGCTGCGCCCCTGCCCCCCATATACACCTCTAGTGATGAGCGGTAGGGGCTGCGCTATATTAGAATTTGCTATATTTCATGAATATTTTGCAGATTATTCATCATATATTTGAGAATTTCGAGAATTTGAGATTATTTTATTGAATGCGATAAATCGGCAATGTGAAAATCCCGTAATGCGACTTTGTAACGTGAAATGCCGGCGCGGGTCACTGTTGCTACATTTTCCAAGCTGCTAGAAGTTTCCTAGGACTGGAGACAATGGTCGGCAGAGCGTTACAATGGCTTTAGATGCAGGTAGAGGGCTCCGATATATTCGCGATTGCGCTAATCGGCGGTGATTAGAATACTTCACATTGTAGCCGGTCTGACTACTGGTCGGTGTGACCCTGACGTTGCGTCCTTCTCATCGAGCACAAGCGAACACCACTGACCTGGTACTAATGGCAGGTTCAGCTGTAGAGACCTCCAGTCAATGTCTGAGGTCACAGAGGAGAACCGTTATAAAGGTATAATTGTCTGCTCCCATTGTGCATCGCTGATAGTCCATCAACCCCCCTTCATCTTCTCCTCACTGAATAACCATGGTGGAGTCTGGTACTAGGACGGAGCATGGAGTGGCTGCTGGTGGGAAGGATGGACATGCTCTGTTGACAGCAGGTGTTTTCAGGTTGTCCCCCCTTGGTCCCTGAAGGTCAGAAGGGCAGATGTTAGATGCTCCTCAGTGCTCTTCTACCCTCCTCATCATACCCCTGACAACCCCCTACTCTGCTGCCATGATGGACACGATGAGGGGGCACCTCACGGGGCTGTGCCTGCTCCCTGTGTCATTTAACCCCTCACAGCAGTCGTTCCTCAATTCTGAACCTCGGACTCTGTGGTCACAATGCTGAGTACAGAGGATGAGGCGTCAGTATCTGGCTGCACAGAATAACAGGAGCCTGAGCAAGCGGAGTCAGTGGAAAGTCACCAGATGTCCAGGAAGGAAATGAGAGCAGACTGAGGCACGAGGCGACAGGAGGTGAAAATACAGCTACAACTTCAGATCCACAAGAAGGCCTCATGCACTCCACCCAATCCAATCTGCACCCATCTTTTCTGGATTTGATACAGACCCATTCATTTCAATGGGGCCACCAAAAAAGCTGTCTGCATCCCTATGTCCGCGTGTCCATTCTGCATCTGCATACTGCAAAATACATATGGTCATGTGCATGAGGCCTAAATCAGTGGAACCAGACGTGAGTGGCTTCCTAGCACCCTAACTCTGCAGACATTCACCTCAGTCCCAGTGAGACCGAGCGCCCAACATTCAAGCAAACAGCAGCCAGTCGCCACCACACGCCTGGATGAGCGGCCGCATGGCGCCCACAATACAGGAACACAACAACAGTACTATACATTCTGTGTATTCAAAACACCCATCAACAGGTTACGAAGGGGTAATTTAGGTGCCCATTGCGGTGCCATGGTGCTGGTGGCATATCTGCCCATAATAGGTGAAATAACGGAGGGTCATTTGTTTGATATCTCCAGTGTAGTTAAGACCACAGGAGTGTTGGCGGCTATAGCGGATGACCAGGGAGTGGACATTACTATAGAGGATGACCAGGGAGTGGACATTACTATAGAGGATGACCGGGGAGTGGACATTACTGTAGAGGATGACCAGGGAGTGGACATTACTATAGAGGATGACCGGGGAGTGGACATTACTGTAGAGGATGACCAGGGAGTGGACATTACTATAGAGGATGACCGGGGAGTGGACATTACTATAGAGGATGACCAGGGAGTGGACATTACTATAGAGGATGACCAGGGAGTGGACATTACTATAGCGGATGACCAGGGAGTGGACATTACTATAGCGAATGACCAGGGAGTGGACATTACTATAGCGGATGACCAGGGAGTGGACATTACTATAGCGGATGACCAGGGAGTGGACATTACTATAGAGGATGACCAGGGAGTGGACATTACTATAGCATATGACCAGGGAGTGGACATTACTATAGCGGATGACCAGGGAGTGGACATTACTATAGAGGATGACCAGGGAGTGGACATTACTATAGAGGATGACCGGGGAGTGGACATTACTATAGCGGATGACCAGGGAGTGGACATTACTATAGAGGATGACCAGGGAGTGGACATTACTATAGAGGATGAACAGGGAGTGAACATTACTATAGAGGATGACCAGGGAGTGGACATTACTATAGAGGATGACCGGGGAGTGGACATTACTATAGCGGATGACCGGGGAGTGGACATTACTATAGCGGATGACCAGGGAGTGGACATTACTATAGCGGATGACCGGGGAGTGGACATTACTATAGAGGATGACCGGGGAGTGGACATTACTATAGAGGATGACAAGGGAGTGGACATTACTATAGAGGATGACCAGGGAGTGGACATTACTATAGAGGATGACCAGGGAGTGGACATTACTATAGCGGATGACCAGGGAGTGGACATTACTATAGCGGATGACCGGGGAGTGGACATTACTATAGAGGATGACCGGGGAGTGGACATTACTATAGAGGATGACCAGGGAGTGGACATTACTATAGAGGATGACCAGGGAGTGGACATTACTATAGAGGATGACCGGGGAGTGGACATTACTATAGCGGATGACCAGGGAGTGGACATTACTATAGAGGATGACCAGGGAGTGGACATTACTATAGCGGATGACCAGGGAGTGGACATTACTATAGAGGATGACCAGGGAGTGGACATTACTATAGAGGATGACCGGGGAGTGGACATTACTGTAGAGGATGACCAGGGAGTGGACATTACTATAGAGGATGACCGGGGAGTGGACATTACTGTAGAGGATGACCAGGGAGTGGACATTACTATAGAGGATGACCGGGGAGTGGACATTACTATAGAGGATGACCAGGGAGTGGACATTACTATAGAGGATGACCAGGGAGTGGACATTACTATAGCGGATGACCAGGGAGTGGACATTACTATAGCGAATGACCAGGGAGTGGACATTACTATAGCGGATGACCAGGGAGTGGACATTACTATAGCGGATGACCAGGGAGTGGACATTACTATAGAGGATGACCAGGGAGTGGACATTACTATAGCATATGACCAGGGAGTGGACATTACTATAGCGGATGACCAGGGAGTGGACATTACTATAGAGGATGACCAGGGAGTGGACATTACTATAGAGGATGACCGGGGAGTGGACATTACTATAGCGGATGACCAGGGAGTGGACATTACTATAGAGGATGACCAGGGAGTGGACATTACTATAGAGGATGACCAGGGAGTGGACATTACTATAGAGGATGACCAGGGAGTGGACATTACTATAGCGGATGACCAGGGAGTGGACATTACTATAGAGGATGACCAGGGAGTGGACATTACTATAGCGGATGACCAGGGAGTGGACATTACTATAGAGGATGACCAGGGAGTGGACATTACTATAGAGGATGACCAGGGAGTGGACATTACTATAGAGGATGACCAGGGAGTGGACATTACTATAGAGGATGAACAGGGAGTGAACATTACTATAGAGGATGACCAGGGAGTGGACATTACTATAGAGGATGACCGGGGAGTGGACATTACTATAGCGGATGACCGGGGAGTGGACATTACTATAGCGGATGACCGGGGAGTGGACATTACTATAGCGGATGACCGGGGAGTGGACATTACTATAGAGGATGACCGGGGAGTGGACATTACTATAGAGAATGACAAGGGAGTGGACATTACTATAGAGGATGACCAGGGAGTGGACATTACTATAGAGGATGACCAGGGAGTGGACATTACTATAGCGGATGACCAGGGAGTGGACATTACTATAGCGGATGACCGGGGAGTGGACATTACTATAGAGGATGACCGGGGAGTGGACATTACTATAGAGGATGACCAGGGAGTGGACATTACTATAGAGGATGACCAGGGAGTGGACATTACTATAGAGGATGACCGGGGAGTGGACATTACTATAGAGGATGACCGGGGAGTGGACATTACTATAGAGGATGACCGGGGAGTGGACATTACTATAGAGGATGACCAGGGAGTGGACATTACTATAGAGGATGACCAGGCAGTGGACATTACTATAGCGGATGACCAGGGAGTGGACATTACAATAGCGGATGACCAGGGAGTGGACATTACTATAGCGGATGACCAGGGAGTGGACATTACTATAGAGGATGACCAGGGAGTGGACATTACTATAGAGGATGACCAGGGAGTGGACATTACTATAGAGGATGACCAGGGAGTGGACATTACTATAGAGGATGAACAGGGAGTGGACATTACTATAGAGGATGACCAGGGAGTGGACATTACTATAGAGGATGACCAGGGAGTGGACATTACTATAGCGGATGACCAGGCAGTGGACATTACTATAGCGGATGACCAGGGAGTGGACATTACTATAGCGGATGACCAGGGAGTGGAGATTACTATAGCGGATGACCAGGGAGTGGACATTACTATAGCGGATGACCAGGGAGTGGACATTACTATAGAGGATGACCAGGGAGTGGACATTACTATAGAGGATTACCAGGGAGTGGACATTACTATAGCGGATGACCAGGGAGTGGACATTACTATAGCGTATGACCAGGGAGTGGACATTACTATAGCATATGACCAGGGAGTGGACATTACTATAGCAGATTACCAGGGAGTGGACATTACTATAGCGGATGACCAGGGAGTGGACATTACTATAGTGGATGACCAGGGAGTGGACATTACTATAGCGGGTGACCAGGGAGTGGACATTACTATAGCGGATGACCAGGGAGTGGACATTACTATAGCGGATGACCAGGGAGTGGACATTACTATAGCGGATGACCAGGGAGTGGACATTACTATAGCAGATGACCAGGGAGTGGACGTTACTATAGCGGATGACCAGGGAGTGGACATTACTATAGAGGATGACCAGGGAGTGGACATTACTATAGCGGATGACCAGGGAGTGGACATTACTATAGCGGATGACCAGGGAGTGGACATTACTATAGTGGATGACCAGGGAGTGGACATTACTATAGCGGATGACCAGGGAGTGGACATTACTATAGCAGATGACCAGGGAGTGGACGTTACTATAGCGGATGACCAGGGAGTGGACGTTACTATAGTGGATGACCAGGGAGTGGACGTTACTATAGTGGATGACCAGGGAGTGGACATTACTATAGCGGATGACCAGGGAGTGGACATTACTATAGCGGATGACCAGGGAGTGGACATTACTATAGTGGATGACCAGGGAGTGGACAATACTATAGTGGATGACCAGGGAGTGGACGTTACTATAGTGGATGACCAGGGAGTGGACGTTACTATAGTGGATGACCAGGGAGTGGACATTACTATAGCGGATGACCAGGGAGTGAACATTACTATAGCGGATGACCAGGGAGTGGACATTACTATAGTGGATGACCAGGGAGTGGACATTACTATAGTGGATGACCAGGGAGTGGACGTTACTATAGTGGATGACCAGGGAGTGGACATTACTATAGCGGATGACCAGGGAGTGGACATTACTATAGTGGATGACCAGGGAGTGGACATTACTATAGTGGATGACCAGGGAGTGGACATTACTATAGCGGATGACCAGGGAGTGAACATTACTATAGCGGATGACCAGGGAGTGGACATTACTATAGTGGATGACCAGGGAGTGGACATTACTATAGTGGATGACCAGGGAGTGGACATTACTATAGTGGATGACCAGGGAGTGGACATTACTATAGAGGATGACCAGGGAGTGGACATTACTATAGAGAATTACCAGGGAGTGGACATTGCTATAGCGGATGACCAGGGAGTGGACATTACTATAGAGAATTACCAGGGAGTGGACATTACTATAGCATATGACCAGGGAGTGGACATTACTATAGCGGATTACCAGGGAGTGGACATTACTATAGCGGATGACCGGGAAGTGGACATTACTATAGTGGATGACCAGGGAGTGGACATTACTATAGCGGATGACCAGGGAGTGGACATTACTATAGCAGATGACCAGGGAGTGGACGTTACTATAGCGGATGACCAGGGAGTGGACATTACTATAGAGGATGACCAGGGAGTGGACATTACTATAGAGGATGACCAGGGAGTGGACATTACTAGAGCGTATGACCAGGGAGTGGACATTACTATAGCATATGACCAGGGAGTGGACATTACTATAGCGTATGACCAGGGAGTGGACATTACTATAGCATATGACCAGGGAGTGGACATTACTATAGCGGATTACCAGGGAGTGGACATTACTATAGCGGATGACCAGGGAGTGGACATTACTATAGTGGATGACCAGGGAGTGGACATTACTATAGCGGATGACCAGGGAGTGGACATTACTATAGCAGATGACCAGGGAGTGGACGTTACTATAGCGGATGACCAGGGAGTGGACATTACTATAGAGGATGACCAGGGAGTGGACATTACTATAGAGGATGACCAGGGAGTGGACATTACTATAGAGGATGACCAGGGAGTGGACATTACTATAGCGGATGACAGGGAGTGGACATTACTATAGCAGATGACCAGGGAGTGGACATTACTATAGCGGATGACCAGGGAGTGGACATTACTATAGCAGATGACCAGGGAGTGGACATTACTATAGTGGATGACCAGGGAGTGGACGTTACTATAGTGGATGACCAGGGAGTGGACATTACTATAGCGGATGACCAGGGAGTGGAAATTAAAATAGAGGGTGACCAGGGAGTGGACACTACATTAGTGGATGACTAGGGAGTGGACATTACTATAGTGGATGACCAGTGAGTGGACAATAAATTAGTGGATGACCAGGGAGTGGACACTACATTAGTGGATGACCAGGGAGTGGACACTACATTACTGGATGACCAGGGAGTGGACACTACAGTAGTGGATGACCAGGGAGTGGACATTATTGCAGTATTATGTACATTCATGGGTGTTTTTATTGATTACAGTCTTATCTTCTGCTGCCGCCATCTTTGTGGACACAGAACAGATAATCATCTTCCAGAACAATGACCGCAGCTTCGGACACCAGGTCATACAGCTGAAAAAATGGTGAGGGAATTATCTGCTGCTTCCTCTAAACTACAGTGTCTTGACCGTGTGCTTAGGGTCATTGTCTTTTTGGAAGGTAAACCTTCGGCCCACTCTGAGGTCCAGAGCTCTGGATAAGAACCTTCGACCCAATCTGAGGTCCAGAGCTCTGGATAAGAACCTTCGGCCCAGTCTGAGGTCCAGATCTCTGGATCAGAACTTTCGGCCCAGTCTGAGGTCCAGAGCTCTGGATCAGAACTTTCGGCCCAGTCTGAGGTCCAGAGCTCTGGATCAGAACTTTCGGCCCAGTCTGAGGTCCAGAGCTCTGGATCAGATTCTCATTAAAAGAAATCTGTGACCAGGATAACCGCTATTGAAGTAAAGCCCTGGCCTGATAGCACTTAGAACTTTACTTCCAGATCTGCCTTTGTTCCAGCAATAGATGTTTTTATCCTCAGAAAATCCAGTTTATTTGCTATGTAAATGAGCCAGTAAGGGGCCCAGAGGGTCGTCACTCTTGCAGGAAGGGGACCAGAGGGGCGTCACTCTTGCAGGAAGGGGACCAGAGGGGCGTCACTCTTGCAGGAAGGAGCCCAGAGGGACGTCACTCTTGCGGGAAGGAGCCCAGAGGGTCGTCACTCTTGCAGGAAGGAGCCCAGAGGTCGTCACTCTTGCAGGAAGGAGCCCAGAGGTCGTCACTCTTGCAGGAAGGAGCCCAGAGGTCGTCACTCTTGCAGGAAGGACCCCAGAGGGACGTCACTCTTGCAGGAAGGACCCCAGAGGGGTGTCACTCTTGCAGGAAGGAGCCCAGAGGGTCGTCACTCCTGCAGGAATGAGCCCAGAGGGACGTCACTCTTGCGGGAAGGAGCCCAGAGGTCGTCACTCTTGCAGGAAGGAGCCCAGAGGGTCGTCACTCTTGCAGGAAGGAGCCCAGAGGGACGTCACTCTTGCGGGAAGGAGCCCAGAGGGACGTCACTCTTGCAGGAAGGAGCCCAGAGGTCGTCACTCTTGCAGGAAGGAGCCCAGAGGGACGTCACTCTTGCGGGAAGGAGCCCAGAGGGTCGTCACTCTTGCAGGAAGGAGCCCAGAGGTCGTCACTCTTGCAGGAAGGAGCCCAGAGGTCGTCACTCTTGCGGGAAGGAGCCCAGAGGTCGTCACTCTTGCAGGAAGGACCCCAGAGGGACGTCACTCTTGCAGGAAGGACCCCAGAGGGGTGTCACTCTTGCAGGAAGGAGCCCAGAGGGTCGTCACTCCTGCAGGAATGAGCCCAGAGGGACGTCACTCTTCTCCAGACATGATTCTGCCACCACCATGCTTCACTGTAGGACTGGTATTGGGCAGGTGATGAGATGAGCGGCGCCTGGTCTCCTCCAGACATGATGCTGCCACCACCATGCTTCACTGTAGGACTGGTATTGGGCAGGTGATGAGATGAGCGGCGCCTGGTCTCCTCCAGACATGATGCTGCCCCCACCATGCTTCACTGTAGGGATGGTATTGGGCAGGTGATGAGCGGCGCCTGGTCTCCTCCAGACATGATGCTGCCACCACCATGCTTCACTGTAGGGATGGTATTGGGCAGGTGATGAGCGGCGCCTGGTCTCCTCCAGACATGATGCTGCCACCACCATGCTTCACTGTAGGGATGGTATTGGGCAGGTGATGAGTGGCACCTGGTCTCCTCCAGACATGATGCTGCCACCACCATGCTTCACTGTAGGACTGGTATTGGGCAGGTGATGAGATGAGCGGCGCCTGGTCTCCTCCAGACATGATGCTGCCACCACCATGCTTCACTGTAGGACTGGTATTGGGCAGGTGATGAGATGAGCGGCGCCTGGTCTCCTCCAGACATGATGCTGCCCCCACCATGCTTCACTGTAGGGAGGGTACTGGGCAGGTGATGAGTGGCGCCTGGTCTCCTCCAGACATGATGCTGCCCCCACCATGCTTCACTGTAGGGATGGTATTGGGCAGGTGATGAGCGGCGCCTGGTCTCCTCCAGACATGATGCTGCCACCACCATGCTTCACTGTAGGGATAGTATTGGGCAGGTGATGAGCGGCGCCTGGTCTCCTCCAGACATGATGCTGCCATCACCATGCTTCACTGTAGGGAGGGTACTGGGCAGGTGATGAGTGGCGCCTGGTCTCCTCCAGACATGATGCTGCCCCCACCATGCTTCACTGTAGGGATGGTATTGGGCAGGAGATGAGCGGCGCCTGGTCTCCTCCAGACATGATGCTGCCACCACCATGCTTCACTGTAGGACTGGTATTGGGCAGGTGATGAGATGAGCGGCGCCTGGTCTCCTCCAGACATGATGCTGCCACCACCATGCTTCACTGTAGGGATGGTATTGGGCAGGAGATGAGTGGCGCCTGGTCTCCTCCAGACATGATGCTGCCATCACCATGCTTCACTGTAGGGAGGGTATTGGGCAGGAGATGAGCGGCGCCTGGTCTCCTCCAGACATGATGCTGCCACCACCATGCTTCACTGTAGGGAGGGTATTGGGCAGGTGATGAGCGGCGCCTGGTCTCCTCCAGACATGATGCTGCCACCACCATGTTTCATTGTAGGGCTGGTATTGGGCAGGTGATGAGCGGCGCCTGGTCTCCTCCAGACATGTTGCTGCCACCACCATGTTTCATTGTAGGGCTGGTATTGGACAGGTGATGAGCGGCGCCTGGTCTCCTCCATGCTGCCACCGCCAAGCTTCACTGTAGGGATGGTACTGGGCAGGTGATGAGCGGCGCCTGGTCTCCTCCAGACATGATGCTGCCACCACCATGCTTCACTGTAAGGATGGTATTGGGCAGGAGATGAGCGGCGCCTGGTCTCCTCCAGACAAGATGCTGCCACCACCATGCTTCACTGTAGGGTTGGTATTGGGCAGGTGATGAGCGGCACCTGGTCTCCTCCAGACATGATGCTGCCACCACCATGCTTCACAGTAAGGATGGTATTGGGCAGGTGATGAGCGGCGCCTGGTCTCCTCCAGACATGATGCTGCCACCACCATGCTTCACTGTAGGGATGGTATCGGGCAGGTGATGAGCGGCGCCTGGTCTCCTCCAGACATGATGCTGCCATCACCATGCTTCACTGTAGGGATGGTATTGGGCAGGTGATGAGCGGCGCCTGGTCTCCTCCAGACATGATGCTGCCCCCACCATGCTTCACTGTAGGGATGGTATTGGGCAGGTGATGAGCGGCACCTGGTCTCCTTCAGACATGATGCTGCCACCACCATGCTTCACAGTAAGGATGGTATTGGGCAGGTGATGAGCGGCGCCTGGTCTCCTCCAGACATGATGCTGCCACCACCATGCTTCACTGTAGGGATGGTATCGGGCAGGTGATGAGCGGCGCCTGGTCTCCTCCAGACATGATGCTGCCATCACCATGCTTCACTGTAGGGATGGTATTGGGCAGGTGATGAGCGGCGCCTGGTCTCCTCCAGACATGATGCTGCCACCACCATGCTTCACTGTAGGGAGGGTATTGGGCAGGTGATGAGCGGCGCCTGGTCTCCTCCAGACATGATGCTGCCACCACCATGTTTCATTGTAGGGCTGGTATTGGGCAGGTGATGAGCGGCGCCTGGTCTCCTCCAGACATGTTGCTGCCACCACCATGTTTCATTGTAGGGCTGGTATTGGACAGGTGATGAGCGGCGCCTGGTCTCCTCCATGCTGCCACCGCCAAGCTTCACTGTAGGGATGGTATTGGGCAGGTGATGAGCGGTGCCTGGTCTCCTCCAGACATGATGCTGCCACCACCATGCTTCACTGTAAGGATGGTATTGGGCAGGTGATGAGCGGCGCCTGGTCTCCTCCAGACATGATGCTGCCACCACCATGCTTCACTGTAGGGATGGTATTGGGCAGGTGATAAGCGGCACCTGGTCTCCTCCAGACATGATGCTGCCATCACCATGCTTCACTGTAGGGATGGTATTGGGCAGGTGATGAGCGGCGCCTGGTCTCCTCCAGACATGATGCTGCCATCACCATGCTTCACTGTAGGGATGGTATTGGGCAGGTGATGAGTGGCGCCTGGTCTCCTCCAGACATGATGCTGCCATCACCATGCTTCACTGTAGGGATGGTATTGGGCAGGTGATGAGCGGCGCCTGGTCTCCTCCAGACATGATGCTGCCACCACCATGCTTCACTGTAGGGATAGTATTGGGCAGGAGATGAGCGGCGCCTGGTCTCCTCCAGACATGATGCTGCCCCCACCATGCTTCACTGTAGGGATGGTATTGGGCAGGTGATGAGCGGCGCCTGGTCTCCTCCAGACATGATGCTGCCACCACCATGCTTCACTGTAGGGATGGTATTGGGCAGGAGATGAGCGGCGCCTGGTCTCCTCCAGACATGATGCTGCCCCCACCATGCTTCACTGTAGGATCCGTTTTCTTTTGTGTCAGAGAAAATTGACTTACATTGTGTGTCAGGACGGATGCATCTTGCTCGGCACCACATTGCGGACAGAAAAACAGTGTTATTCTGTCCACGATGGGCGTGCAACCAAACAGAATGGGATGCATTTTGGAGCATTTAGTTTAGTTCAGTTTTGTCCCCATTGACAATGAATGAGGTCAAACCTGAAGGTTTTCTTCCGTTATTGAGACCTCATGACGGATCTCAGCCACGACATTGAAAACGCTAGTAGAGAATCTTGTCTCTCAGGGTCTGACATCCTTTTGGTGTTTCTTACAAACTCCCGATGGCTCTCATGTGTCTCTTACCGAGGAGAGGCTTCTGTCCGGCCGCTCTGCCATAAAGCCGCAATTGGTATAGGCTGCAGTGATGGTCGACCTTCTGGAAGTTTCTCCGATCTGCTCACAGGATCTTTGGAGCTCGGCCAGAGGGACCATTGGGTCCGCACAATCCTGTCTCTGAGCTCTACAGGCAGTTCTCTCCTCCCTGTGCCTCCTCACAATCCTGTCTCTGAGCTCTACAGGCAGTTCTCTCCTCCCTGTGCCTCCGCACAATCCTGTCTCTGAGCTCTACTGGCAGTTCTCTCCTCCTCAGGGCTTGGTTTTGGCTCTGACGCATTGTCAGCTGTGAAATCTTATCTAGATAGGGCTATGACCTTCCAAATTATGTCCAATCACCTGAATTTACCACAGGTGACTCCAATCAAGGTGTAGAACATCTCAAGATGATCCAGAGAAATAGGAGGAACCAGAGCGAAATGTCGAGTCAGCGCGAAGGGGCTGAATATTTATGTCCTGAGTAAAGGGGCTGAAGACTTATTATGAGGAGATATCATTTAATGCCTGCCCATTTGCTGTCATCTGCCAGAGGAAACGGGCTCCACAAGTGGCCCTGCCTGAAGGTGACAACCTCTCACACCTCCAGCAGCCGGTCTGGAGACAGGACGACCCCCTGCATCAAAACAAATTCCCAGACATCATGGAAGCGGGAGTTCATAAGGAATTAGGAAATGACCCTACGTCTTAGCCATACACCGTTTACATCTTCGTGATCTCAGGCCCAAGCCGAATGTTTCCCTGGACCTCGCTTGTTTATAGGACGCAGGGAAGGGGAAATATGGAAACCTCACAGTAGGAGCCAAGTAGCCACGCCGTGTTGGGTCACCACATGTAACAGGGAGCATCCATTGGCACCAGAACCACCTCCCTGACCGTCCAATGAGGAGCTATGATCCATATTGGGTTTGTGGATTTTTAGCTACCATAACCAAAGGGAGGGAGTGAGATCCTTCCAGGGGGAGGGAGGGGTATGACCGACTAAGGGTTAATTGCCTGTGCGAAGGGAGTTCACGCCGAGTATCGTGTTTGGGGAGACCTGGAAGCCTCGCTGACCTCACTGCCTTGCACGTGAAAGCAGGATTTCATCTCCGGTAACTGACTTTATCTCTGCCCATCCCGTCACCTGTATCTCTGACCATTGTAGATACCTGTGTGGACAGTGTTGTGTCTAGTGCACCCTAAAGGCGATTAAATATATAATTTAATCTTGTGCTGTTCTGTATCTCTATCCACGAATCCAAACGTCCGTGTCTCGGCATTACGTTACATGCTACCTGGGCTTGTATCTGGCCCGATATAATCCCGTTAACGCACCGGACTTATATCTATCAAGGAGCTGGTGGTAGTCTACTGGGCAGGCAGGGCTCTGGTTCACTGGGGCAGCCTGTCAGGGTTGTGAGCGAGTGTTGTGCCACACCACGTGGGCCACCCTCTCTCACTCCCCATGCCCATGTGGACAGGAGATGTCTGTGTAAAACTGTGCCAAGCGGAACTGGCGTACTCCCAGGGATTGCGGAACGTCATGTCTTGGTCAACATGAATATACCGTACCATGTGATCCCGACGTAGTGTGACGTCAGGCGGGTGTGGGGGGTGGTTTATGTGGAAGGGTCTGAATAGTTATGTCGAGGAGAAAGGAGGTGAATACTTATGTCAATGTGAGATCATAGTTTATCCTTCTCAGTCAGTAAAGACTTCTCACCTTCTTCTCACTTTCTGATTATGGAGGACTGAGGGCAGGACAATGGGGAACTGATAGCACAAGGAGCGCGAGAGCAGAATGTGAGGACAGTGAGGCGTGTGAGGACTTTCTCAATGCACTGTACGTGACCCAGATGTGATAGTCCACGCCGAGTGAGAGAACATCACATGACATGTCTGAGGTCTCATTACAGGGTGATTGTCAGTGCCCCATGCTACCCAGAGGCGACAAATAAGACTGGTCGGATATACCGCTGTGATCCGGGGACCTCTAGCTGCTCTCCAATCTCCATCATTGGTAACAATCTCCTCCATGAGTGTGAGAGTAGACTTCCAGATCTGCTGTCATGCAATATGTGTTGTATGTGTCACTAATATCCTGATATATCTATATGTTCTGCCACAGGATCACCAGACGATCATCACACGTCACTCGGGCTGTCTCTATCCATTCAGGAGAATCCACTTCGATTGATGGTGGGGGACATGAATGCTCCAGCCAACTGTGTCCTTCTATGTCTTATAAGTCCTTTATTGTGTGACCAATGTTCTTTCTTCTATGTTGTCCCCACATTATAACTCTCACTCTATTATTTTGAGGCCTGTGGCCCAACCCTTCAGAGAACCTGTGGAAAGAACATGTATGTGAATGGCCGCTGTTATCTTCTGGATGACCAGCTGCAGGTGCTGAGAGCTCTACCAACTTCACTGCCAGGTATTTGCTCATCAGAGTGTGACTGTCCACCATCTTCTACTTATAAATATACCAGTGTCTTCTCCATGTCTGGCCCATGTCAGTTTTTTTTTTTATTTGAATTCATGTCTGCCCCATGTCCTTTCTATTTCTGGTTCCATGTCTTGGTCTATGTATTTTCTGTCCTTGTCTATTATTTCTATTTCTGGTTCCATGTCTGCTCCACATCCTTTTTATTTCTCATTCCATGTCTGCTCCATGTCCTTTCTATTAATGGTTCCATGTCTGCTCCATGTCCTTTCTATTAATGGTTCCATGTCTGCTCCATGTCCTTTCTATTTCTCATTCCATGTCTGCTCCATGTCCTTTCTATTTCTCATTCCATGTCTGCTCCACATCCTTTTTATTTCTCATTCTATGTCTGCTCCATGTCCTTTCTATTCCTGGTTCCATGTCTGCTCGACGTCCTATTTATTGTTCCATGTCTGCTCCATGTCCTTTCTATTAATGGTTCCATGTCTGCTCCATGTCCTTTCTATTAATGGTTCCATGTCTGCTCCATGTCCTTTCTATTCCTGGTTCCATGTCTGCTCCATGTCCTTTCTATTTCCATGTCTGGTCCATGCATCTTCTGTCTTTGTCTTTTTTTTCCCAGTTCCATGTCTTCTCCTCATCTTTGATGTTTCTCCCGTTCCTTATGGTTTTCACATCATGTCTCATTCTGCCTCTTGTGTCTGTTCTGGACCATTGTGGCTTTTCCTTGTTTTTATCATGTCTTTGATGTGTCTTCTACATCTTCTCATGTGTCCACCATATCTCCACAGAGTGTTTGCTCCGTGGTATGGACATAGTCTTCCTTATTGACGGCTCTGGCAGTATTAGTAGCTCGGATTTCCAGTCTATGTTGGAGTTTGTCACCGCAGTTATGAAGGATTTTAAAGGCAGTAATGCTCAGGTAAAGGACTCTCTCACCACTATTGTGGTCCTGACCTATCCCTGCTCCACCAGTATATGCCCAAGTCACTAGAAAATGGCCAGCTATCCTGAAGTGTCCTTACATCTACTCTGCATGTGTCTGTTTGCTGAGGACATTGGGGGTCATTTACAATCAGAAATACGCCTATATTAGGAGTATTTCTGGCGCAGATTGCGGCACAAAGGTTTTGTGCGTTGCAGTCTGCGACTTTTCCCCACTCACACCAGGTTTAAAGAAGTGGGTGTGGCATGGGTGGGAAGGAGACACTGGTCGGCCCGTCTCATTCATCATTTTCTACGCCTGTTTTAGGCCTAGGCAAGGGTTTAAATGTAAGACAGCAAAGACCTTGGATAAGCCGAAGTTTTGTAGCGGCCTCTAGGGTTCCACCGCCAGTGCAGGGGCTTATTAAGACCGGTCCTAATAAATTACCCCCATTGTGTATATATACACGGAGGAAGTGATGACATCATCATCATCTACCAGTGGTCTGTGAGGTTCACTCCCTGTGTCCCACCCATCTGTCTCTGCTTCTGACCCTTTATGCCCAGCTGGTGGTGACCCCTCTTTCCCCTTTTGTCTCCCCAGTTTGCTCTAATGCAATATTCTGATGTATATAAAACACATTTTAATTTTCTGAACTTCTCAATGATAAGAGACCCCAAAATACTCACAAGGAGGATAACCCAACAGCAAGGAACATCGACCAGGACCTGCACAGCCATCCTGAAGGCCATGTAAGTTCTTCAGCTAGTCTTCTAATGTTTCTGTGCAGTTAGGACTCTTCTAGGACTCCAGGACTAACCACAACTGATGTGAACTGGGTCCCGTCCAATAATCTGGTGATAGTAGATGACGATCTAATATCCAGTCCGATCAAATGGGAACCAGATGCTGCAATCCCAAGACAGAGACACCATGCCACATGTAGCTGACATACCTAATCCTATTGTGTGATACTGCCTGCTAAGTTGTGAATCTAATCCTATCCTGTGATACTGTCCAGTGAGCAGAACTGAATATAACATACTGAACACCTGACTATTGACAGTAAAGAACTCTTTGATCCAAGAAGCGGCGCTCGTGACAATGTGGAGAAGCTTCTGGTTGTCATAACGGATGGCGAGTCTCGCATGGATAACACCCCATCTGCAGTTTCCACCCAGGAGGCCAACAGGATCGGGGTGCGGCGCTTTGCTATTGGGGTACTTATAAGCTGTGAACTCGTAGACTACGTGTTTTTTTTGGTTTGCGTTATCTCCAGACTTGTCCTCTCATTTCACTACAGGTGGGCGATGTCTTCTCACGGCCTGAGGCTCTAAATGAACTGAAGTCAATCGCCTCCCCAGTACCTGAAGATCATATCTTCAAGGTTACAAATTTCTCTGCACTGAAAAGCTTAAATAAGATCCTAGAAGAAAAAATCTTCACTATCGAAGGTAAACCGATAATAAAATGTACGAAAAAGAGACAGCCTATAGGACAAAAATCACAGGCAACCCGTAGCCAGCAGACCGCCTGTATTTATAGTGGGGAGTGAGGGTCATGTGACGTGGCTAGTGTCACATGACCAACAGACAGACAAGTCGAGCACCGAGTGAGGGAGCCTTCCAGCTAGCGAAGCCGCCCTGGGAACGAGGCTGAACACATCCTCGCTCCTGAAGCTAAGCAGCAGGTCTGTGGCTGATGGGAGACCGAGAGCGCCTTTAGTGCCCCGTTACAGTACCCCCCCCCCCCCTTTTTATGAGGGGCCACCGGACCCAAGCATTATGGACAAGGTTTCTCAGGGTGTTCCCGGTGAAATGTAGTAATTAACCTGGAAGCATGCATCCTAGACATAGGTATCCAGGACCTCTCCTCAGGTCCAAAACCTTTCCAGTGGACCAGGTATTGAAAGGAATTTCTAATCTTTCTGACATCTATTATTTTAGAAATAATGAATTCCTCCTGACCCTCAACCTCCACAGGTGGAGAAGGTTTTTTTAACCGGAACCACTGGTGACACATATTTCTTAAGTAACGACTTATGGAACACATCATGTATACGGAGGGAGTTGGGTAGCTTAAGTCTAAAAGATACTGGGTTAATAAGCTCAATAATATTGTATGGTCCAATGAAACGCGTCGAGAATTTCTTAGAACATTGTTTCAAAGCAAGATTTTTAGTCGACAACCACACCTTATCGCCGAGTACAAAATTTACCCCCTTGGAACGTCTCTTATTGGCGTGTTTACACTGGGTTTCCTGGGCCTTTTCCAGGTTCGATTGAACCTGTGCCCAGACTGTGCACAGGCTAGAGGTAAAAGAATCTGCCTGCGGGTTGAGTGAGGATACAGAGGGATTAGAACTAAAGCGAGGATGCAAACCACTGTTACAAAAAAAAGGAGACACCCCCGTGGAACAATTAACCCAATTGTTGATGGCGAATTCTGCCAACGGAAGGTATCTCACCCATAAGAGATGATTATGTGATACATAGCACCTTAGAAAAAGCTCCACTGCCTGATTTAACCGTTCCGTCTCCCCATTGATCCGTGGATGGAAAGCAGACGAAAAGGACAAAGAGATATCGCATCTTCTACAAAAAGCCCTCCAGAAACCAGAAACAAACTGAACGCCTCTATCAGAGACGATATTCTCAGGGACACCATGCAGACGTACCACATGTTCAATGAACAAGGATGCTAAGGTCTTTGCATCAGGGAGCTTACTTAAAAGGAACAAAATGCACCATCTTGCTAAAACGGTCAACCACTACCCACACCACTGACTGCCCCTCAGAGAGGGGCAGATCAGAAATAAAATCCATGGAGATGTGAGACCATGGCTTACAGGGAATGGGTAGTGGTTGTAGGTCTTCAGCGGGAAGTGTTCTTGGGGTCTTAGACCTGGCACAAACATCGCAAGCCAAAACACAAGACCGTACATCTTTAGACAAAGTGGGCCACCAGAAAGACCTCAGCAGCAATTCCTTAGTGGCAGCAATACCTGGATGACCACAGAGCATGGAGTCATTACATTTACTCAATAATTAAAAACGAAAGCACTCAGGAACAAACAACTTATCTGCCGGTGTTTGTGGAGGAGCAAGTTGCTGGGCCCGTTGAATCTCAGAGGAAAGATCTGCAGAAACTGCTGCCACAAAGATATTTGCCTGCAAGATGGGTTCCAGGGGGGGTGTCAGGAGGTTGGACGGCATTAAAAATCCGGGATAAGGCATTTGCCTTAACATTTTTACTACCTGGTCTGAAAGTAACAGAAAAATTAAAACGAGTAAAAAACAGGGCCCATCTGACTTGTCTAGGATTAAGGCGTTTGGCCGCCTCAAGAAACACTCAAGTTCTTATGATCGGTGAGGACAGTAATGCGGTGTCTAGCCCCTTCTAAAAAAATGCCTCCACTCCTCAAATGCCCATTTAATGGCCAGTAACTCGCGGTTTCAAATATCGTAATTTCTCTGGCCTTAAATTAGTGAGGTTAGAGGACCCATGTGAAAGGACGGCCCCCACACCATCCTCTGAGGCATCAACCTCCACCACAAAAAGGTTCCTCGGTATCGGGCTGAACCAAGACTGGAGCCATTTGGAAACAATTTTTTAGGGTATCAAAGGCTCGACAGGCCTCAAACAACCAGTTAACCATTTCAGAACCTTTTTTAGTTAAATCCGTGAGGGGTTTGGCAATAACAGAAAAATTATTTATGATCTTACGGTAAAAATTGGCAAATCCTAAAAAACTTTGGAGTGCCTTTAAGGAGGATGGTCTTACCTAGTCTTGGATAGCCTGAACCTTACTGGGATCCTTTTTAAATGAATGAGGAGTTAGAATATAGCCGAGATAAAGAATCTCTTGAACTCCAAACAAACATTTCCCTAATTTAAAGGACAGATGATTCTTTCTCCCTGAGGATTTTAAGAACCAATCTGATGGGAGACACATGAAAATCCCAGTCAGGTGAAAAGACAAGAATATCATCGAGATAAACAATCATAACTTTGCCGATAAGTTCTCTAAAAATGTTGTTCATGAAATTTTGAAACACAGCTGGGGCATTGCAAAGACCGAATGGCATAACCAGATACTCACAGTGTCCCTCTGGAGTATTAAAAGCAGTTTTCCCCTCATCTCCCTCCTTAATACGAACTAGGTTATACGCTCCTCTCAAATCAAATTTAGAAAACCAAGAAGCACCCAAAATCTGGTTAAACAAATCAGGAATCAACGGGATGGAATACTGATTCCTAATAGTGATTTTATTCACATTTCTATAGTCAATGCAGGGCCTGAGACCACCGTCTTTCTTTTTAACGAAAGGGGGAGAGGTGGAGGGCCTAATATGTCCCTTCTTGAGACTCTCCTGGATGTAGTCTTTCATGGCCCTGCGCTCAGGACCAGAAAGATTATAAATCCGTCCTTTAGGAAATTTGGACTCGGGTACCAAGTCGATAACACAGTCATGAGACCTATGGGGAGGGAGAGTATCTGTCTCAGAGGTGGAAAAAACATCTGAATAATCAGAAATAAAATAAGGAATAATATCTGATGAAACCCCAGCTTGAACTACGGTTAAGCAAGAACTACAGTTAGGCCCCATCTCTCTAACTCGCCCGAACTCCAGTTAAAGACCAGATTGTGTTGCTGAAGCCAGGGCATACCAAGGACTACCTGAACAGGAAGATTCTCTAAAACAAAGAAGGAACATTTCACAGAGTGGCAGATCCCTACAGATAGTGTAACCTCCGGAGTACGGAGTTTTACCGTGCCCCCTAGCAGGGGGATAGAATCGATGGCGACAACCTGGATCGGGGTGGACAATTCTAGTATAGGAATTCCTATCTGTTCAACGAATTTGTAATCAATAAAACTAAAAGCTGACCCTGAATCCACAAAGGCATTTACTGACCCCTTTAAGACTCCAAAGACAATAGAAACTGGCAGCAATAGTTTACTTCTTACCACCTCCGGGAGTACCTTGTCCTTGGATACCTCAGACTTGGATGACTTTCCAGAAGGTGGAGCTTTAGGATACTGACGGATCCAGTGTTCGGGATCCCCACAATAAAAACAAGAGCCCCGACGACGGCGTAGCTCTCTTCGCGTCATCCCGAGTTGCATGGGCTCGTCTGAGTGGGCTTCCCTCCTGGGTTCAAGGGGGGGAGTCTCAGGTTGAAGAAGGGTATGAGAAGAAAACAAATGCTCCCGCTGTCTCTCTCTGATCCGTCTATCTAGTCTGATGGCTAGTGTCATTGTCTCCTCTAAAGAGTCAGGACAGGGATTACAAACCAACATATCCTTTAACTTTTCAGTCAAACCTGAAAAGTTAAACCCAGTCGGCGCTCAAGGTCTCCCAGCTAGCAAAGCCGCCCTGGGAACGAGGCAAGCACAGATCCTCGATCCTGAATCTAAGCAGCAGGTCTGCGGCTGATGGGAGACCGAGTGCGCCTTTAGCGCCCCGTTACAATAAGTAAGGTTGACGCCAGGTGGGGGGAAGACTCTGTCTGTTGGCCGGTCTGTACTGTAGTTATGTCCTTTTGAAGGAAGAAAAGGTTTCTGTTGCCGGTCGGTTCAGGGATCGAGGAAGCCGCAAGCCAGGAGTAAGGAGAGACGGCTCCAGGAGACTGACTGCTTGGGAACTTTCCTCTAGGGGAAAACAATTAGCGTGGACCCATACCTATGTGTGTTATCATCTTAAGTTTCAAATAGAATTCCTCACACCACAGGAAGATTTTTTATAATAACCAAGAATCCAAAAGAAGCAGAAAAATCTAAAATTTTGCAAAGGGAGGTTTTTTCTTTACTTCAGAAAGGGGTGGTAAGTTTAGTTCCTGAGGTGGAAAGAGGAATCGGGTTCTATTCTCTGCTTTTTTTTTTAAAACCAGACAGTTCCTTCAGAGTAATCTTGAATTTAAGGAGATTAAACAAGAATCTGAGATACCAAAATTTTTGTATGGAGACTTTAACATAAATCTCCTCTCCCAGAACTCTTGGATGTATAGACCTAGAAGAGGCATGCTATCATGTCCCCATCAGTGTCTGCTCGGCAGTTTGGGTTCAGGGCTCTCTTCTTCATCTGCAATACAAAGCCCTCCCCTTGGAATCTCACAGGCCCCCCGGGTGTTCACCAAGATTACAGCGGAAGTAGCAGCCTGTGTAAGGAATCACTCTTGTCCCTTATTTAGACGACTTTTTAATACTTTCCCAGACAGAATCATCTTTGAAGATCAGTTGTGTGTAATTCTGGAATCTTTAAGATGGAAGATAAATTGGATCAATATAATAAAGAATGCCTTAGACAGTTGGCAGATCCAACTACCTATATCCCTTTAAAAAAAGATCCGATGGATGGATTCAGACGAGTCCTTCTAGAACATTGTAAAAAAGGACTACAACAGAAGATCTTAACACAATCAGAATATAACTTTATCTTGAACACACCAGGTAGATTACCAAATTTCTACTGCCTACCAAAGGTCCACAAGAGTATTGTGGACCCACCGGGCCGTCCCATTATTTCAGGTATTGGATCCCTCACAGCGAATTTGTCACAGTATATAGATACTCTACTCCAGCCTGAGGTGAGGAAAACAAAATCCTATATACGTGACACAACTGAGATCGTGGGCACATTGGAGGGCCTGGACGCCCAGGACCATTGGATAATGGGTACCCTGGACGTCCAGTCCCTCTATACTATCATCGACCATGACCAGGGTAAAATCACATATTCAAAGGCCCCCAATTTGGGAATCCAAATAGCCCCTTCAATAAAATAAAAAAATAAAAAAGGCCGAATAACAAATTGGCTTCAATTAAAAGGTTTTTTTAGATGCGGGAGCTGTCTAGGTTGTAGGAAGACTAAATTCCCAAGAAAAACAACCATAGTCACCTCCACACAAAACTCACATACTATGACTATCAAGCATTTTCTTACATGCAACTCCGCCGATGTTATCTACCTAATCCAATGTCCATGTCAGAGACAATACATTGGCCGGACTAAGCGTACCTTGAAGGTTAGGATAGCAGAACACCTTAATAACATTACTAAAGGTTATGAAAAACATTCGCTATCCAAGCATTTCAAGGACGCACATCAACAAGATCCCAGAGGCCTCTCTTTCATGGCGCTGGAAAAGGCGGAGAAGCATTGGCGGGGAGGCAACCAGATTGAGAGGTTATCAAGGGCGGAATCTAGAAAAATGTACGAATTTGGTAGCCTTTTACCTAAAGGCCTAAATGCGGAGTTAGAAATTTTTGGGTTTATCTAGATTTGGGTGGTCCGTGTGGGTGTCGATGTAGAGTTGCCGTCAGGCTGTTCTTTCCAGCACCGCAACTCTCCCTCTACCCCACATGTGCCGCCCCTTTTCCATCTTAAACAGATACCCAAAACACCAAGAAATATATACCGCATAAAAGAAGATTCCACATATATAAGACCCCTGATTAATCTCATTCCTAATATATAGAAAATGGGAGAAAAAACGCATCAAATTTGAAAAAACGCACCAAAACCGCATATGCGGTTTTTTGGTAAAGTGCGTTTTTAAGTAAAAGGAGTATGCAATAAAAGCCTAAATAAAGGGCAAATAATCCTTCAATAAAAAGCCTGGGAAAACAGCCTTGAGTACCTATCAGAATATTTATTTATGATTTTAAAGTGTATATTTTAAGTATATGAAGAAATGAGGATAGTAAATGTGGCATCCAATTGAATTGAAAATGATAAACTGAAAGAAATCGTATCTTGAGTGATAATGCATCAAAATCAGGGGCGCAAATTAAATTAAAAAATGCTATATTGATCTAGAAAGAGATAAACTCAGGATCCAGTCCAGATTTTGACAATGACCAGTACCAGTATAAATTTTATCGATTCACAAAATGGGGGTATGCCACTGAGGAAGGGGAAGTGTTTTCCCCGAAACGCGTCTGGCGTCATACCCTTGGACGAATACCCCACTTCTTTTACCAAGTGCACTACAAGAAAAAGGAACCTTTGGAACTTAGCATTGAAAGCGCCACAATACGTCATCTACCTGCGCTGACAGAGAGAGGTCCGCGATCCTCATATTGGATTCAAACCATCTGCGGGAGACACGTGGGACGCGAGCGGCTCCATAGCCGGGATGCCGGCTGATTCAACGGAGCAAAGGGCTCGAAACCAAGTCCTGATTCACTCGACGGCACAAATAAAGGTAAGCCCACACAGTGGGTTCAACGATCAGAAAGAAATTCTTAAATACCTATTGAATGGACTATTGCTGAGCTCTAAAGCATTACCCTGCATCACGGCCATATAGCACCATACCACGGGAGTCGGATGGTGCAGTGGAAGTGCTTCTGTCCTGATAGAGACGAACTGTACTGGCCATATACCGAACCATTGGGAGGCACAGTGGAAGAAAGCCGACTCAATCTACCATCTAAATAAAATAAGTTGGAATTCTTCTTAAATACAGATCTCGGATATATTTATATCAAATATGAAAAAAGACTTATCATCCAGAGACTGATTTATTATATGATATTGATTTTGAGACGGTTGAATTACACTTTTACACCATATTGGATGTTATATTATCATTTTTAATTTGAGATTCAGATGGATGTTGCTGGTGCCTGTTAACCAACCTACCCTTCACATCCAAGACTGCACCAGTCTGGGCAGACACAGTTGGAGACATTTGACACCAATAACACCCTTCTTAAAGCTGCAGTACTTTTCTACCAAACCATTTTATTTCAAAAACTGCAGTTTTTTCCAACAAATCTATATATGATAGTAGAATAGAGAATCAGATATATAGAACATTTGTTTTATGTGCATTTTTTATGTGTATTTTTAATATCCCTTTATCTATTTTAACATGTTTATTGAATAAAACATCCTATACTTCCATATAAGAGTGACCAATCCATCTTTTTTACATAAATTGGAATAAATCCAAGTTACTTCCTTCTCAGAGATGTGTGTTTTTGGGGATAGATTCTCGGAATTAGGGATGTTTCCTTCCAGAACTGAAGGTGATGTTATTGGTAGACAAAATACAGGATCTCTTTTTCAGTTCTGGGTGTTCCTCCTCTACCTTCTCCTCATTTGTTTCCCCCTTAATCCTCAGTCTATTGTCCTCCTCTACCTTCTCCTCATTTGTTTCACCCTCAATCCTCAGTCTATTGTCCTCCTCTACCTTCTCCTCATTTGTTTCACCCTCAATCCTCAGTCTATTGTCCTCCTCTACCTTCTCCTCATGTTTCCCCCTTAATCCTCAGTCTATTGTCCTCCTCTACCTTCTCCTCATTTGTTTCCCCCTTAATCCTCAGTCTATTGTCCTCCTCTACCTTCTCCTCATTTGTTTCACCCTCAATCCTCAGTCTATTGTCCTCCTCTACCTTCTCCTCATGTTTCCCCCTTAATCCTCAGTCTATTGTCCTCCTCTACCTTCTCCTCATTTGTTTCCCCCTTAATCCTCAGTCTATTGTCCTCCACCTTCTCCTCATTTGTTTCACCCTCAATCCTCAGTCTATTGTCCTCCTCTACCTTCTCCTCATTTGTTTCCCCCTTAATCCTCAGTCTATTGTCCTCCTCTACCTTCTCCTCATTTGTTTCCCCCTTAATCCTCAGTCTATTGTCCTCCACCTTCTCCTCATTTGTTTCACCCTCAATCCTCAGTCTATTGTCCTCCTCTACCTTCTCCTCATTTGTTTCCCCCTTAATCCTCAGTCTATTGTCCTCCACCTTCTCCTCATTTGTTTCACCCTCAATCCTCAGTCTATTGTCCTCCTCTACCTTCTCCTCATTTGTTTCACCCTCAATCCTCAGTCTATTGTCCTCTACCTTCTCCTCATTTGTTTCACCCTCAATCCTCAGTCTATTGTCCTCCTCTACCTTCTCCTCATTTGTTTCACCCTCAATCCTCAGTCTATTGTCCTCCTCTACCTTCTCCTCATTTGTTTCCCCCTTAATCCTCAGTGTATTGTCCTCCTCTACCTTCTCCTCATTTGTTTCCCCCTCAATCCTCAGTCTATTGTCCTCCTCTACCTTCTCCTCATTTGTTTCACCCTCAATCCTCAGTCTATTGTCCTCCTCTACCTTCTCCTCATTTGTTTCCCCCTTAATCCTCAGTCTATTGTCCTCCTCTACCTTCTCCTCATTTGTTTCCCCCTTAATCCTCAGTCTATTGTCCTCTACCTTCTCCTCATTTGTTTCACCCTCAATCCTCAGTCTATTGTCCTCCACCTTCTCCTCATTTGTTTCCCCCTTAATCCTCAGTCTATTGTCCTCCTCTACCTTCTCCTCATTTGTTTCCCCCTCAATCCTCAGTCTATTGTCCTCCTCTACCTTCTCCTCATTTGTTTCACCCTCAATCCTCAGTCTATTGTCCTCCTCTACCTTCTCCTCATTTGTTTCCCCCTTAATCCTCAGTCTATTGTCCTCCTCTACCTTCTCCTCATTTGTTTCCCCCTTAATCCTCAGTCTATTGTCCTCTACCTTCTCCTCATTTGTTTCACCCTCAATCCTCAGTCTATTGTCCTCCACCTTCTCCTCATTTGTTTCACCCTCAATCCTCAGTCTATTGTCCTCCACCTTCTCCTCATTTGCCTTCATCCCTCCATATTTTAATTTCTTCACATTCTTCCATTATCTTTCCTTTCTTATTACCAGGTATGCAGACTCTAAGTGGAGATAAGTTTCAGATGGAGGTGTCTCAGGAAGGCTTCAGTGCTCTTTTAACCCCGGTAAGGTTCCGTTCACTGCACATTGCAGCTGTGTGGCCAGCTTGCATCTGGATGAAACTCCTGATGTGAAAGCCAACGTGTTCATAGACTATCATGATGGACCAGATGCTGTGATCTCTATTTCTCAGGATGAAGTAATCCTAGGAGCGGTTGGTGCTAACAACTGGGCAGGAGGGGCATATAGTTACAGGACTGGGCAGGAGAAGGGTACCTGGATAAATGCCACTGAGGATGGGACTAACATGAAGGACTCATATATGGGTAAGGCCACATTGGGAGGGGATATATGTATAGAGAGAGACAACGTGCCACTTCATAAAAAATGTCAGATGCTCTGTGTAATATAAAATGCTCCGTGTGATTTAAGATGCTCCGTGTGATACAAGAGCCCACGTGTGATACAAGAGGCTCCATGTGATACAAGAGGCCACGTGTGATACAAGAGGCTCCGTCTGATACAAGAGGCCACGTGTGATACAAGAGGCTCCATGTGATACAAGAGGCCACATGTGATACAAGAGGCTCCATCTGATACAAGAGGCCACGTGTGATACAAAAGACTCCATGTGATACAATAGGCTCCGTGTGATACAAGAGGCCACATGTGATACAATAGGCTCCATGTGATACAAAAGACTCCATGTGTTACAAGAGGCCACGTGTGATACAAGAGGCTCCATGTGATACAAGAGGCCACATGTGATATAAGATGCCACATGTGGTACAAGATGCTCCGTGTGATACAAGTGGCCACATGTGATACAAGATGCTCCGTGTGATACAAGAGGCTCCATGTGATACAAGAGGCTCCATGTGGTACAAGAGGCTCCATGTGATACAAGAGGCCACGTGTGATATAATAGGCTCCGTGTGATACAAGAGGCTCCATGTGGTACAAGAGGCTCCATGTGATACAAGAGGCCACGTGTGATATAATAGGCTCTGTGTGATACAATAGGCTCCGTGTGATGCAATAGGCCCTGTTTGATACAAGAGGCTCCATGTGATCCAAGAGACTCCGTGTGATACAAAAGACTCCGTGTGATACAAGAGGCCACATGTTATACAAGAGGCCACGTGTGATACAAGAGGCTCCATGTGATACAAGAGGCCACGTGTGATACAAGAGGCTCCATGTGATACAAGAGGCCACGTGTAATACAATAAGCTCTGTGTGATACAAAAGGCTCCATGTGATACAAGATGCTCCGTGTGATACAAGAGGCTACGTTTGATACAAGAGGCCACATGCGAAACAAGTTGACTTGTGTGATACAAGATACCCTGTGTCATACAAGATGCCACATGTGATACAAGATGTTTAGTGTGATACAAGATGCCATATGTGATACAAGAGACCATGTGTGATATATCTCAGTGTTCACTCTTTCTCTTTTTACCAGGTTATGCCATGCAGCAGATGAATCAGGACTTGATTGCCATCGGGGCTCCCAGATTTCAGCATCTGGGAAGAGTCCTCATCTATAGAAGAAACCCAAAGACCACTGTCTGGAGTCAGGTGGCCACAGTCACAGGAAAGCAGGTAATGATGGCTGAAGAGCTGATATATTGCCAGTTACTGCAGAGGAAATGCACCAGTGTAGTCCTACCACAGAGAGAGGGTCAAAAGTACCATAAAGCTGACCACGTGTAGGGGGCGGAGGGGACAGGACATGTAGGGGGCGGAGGGGACAGGACGTGTAGGGGGCGGAGGAGACAGGACGTGTAGGGGGCGGAGGGGACAGGACGTGTAGGGGGCGGAGGGGACAGGACGTGTAGGGGGCGGAGGGGACAGGACGTGTAGGGGGCGGAGGGGACAGGACGTGTAGGGGGCGGAGGGGACAGGACGTGTAGGGGGCGGAGGGGACAGGACGTGTAGGGGGCGGAGGGGACAGGACGTGTAGGGGGCGGAGGGGACAGGACGTGTAGGGGGCGGAGGGGACAGGACGTGTAGGGGGCGGAGGGGACAGGACGTGTAGGGGGCGGAGGGGACAGGACGTGTAGGGGGCGGAGGGGACAGGACGTGTAGGGGGCGGAGGGGACAGGACGTGTAGGGGGCGGAGGGGACAGGACGTGTAGGGGGCGGAGGGGACAGGACGTGTAGGGGGCGGAGGGGACAGGACGTGTAGGGGGCGGAGGGGACAGGACGTGTAGGGGGCGGAGGAGACAGGACGTGTAGGGGGCGGAGGAGACAGGACGTGTAGGGGGCAGAGGGGACAGGACGTGTAGGGGGCGGAGGGGACAGGACGTGTAGTGGGCGGAGGGGAAAGGACGTGTAGGGGGCGGAGGGGACAGGACGTGTAGGGGCAGAGGGGACAGGACGTGTAGGGGGCGGAGGGGACAGGACTCAGGTGACTGACTCTTCAGCTCATTGTAGAGGTTCCTCCATGGTTTTGTCCTTTCAGATTGGGTCATATTTCGGTTCTGTACTAAGTTCACTCCATGTGAATTCTTCTTGGTCTCTCCTTCTGGTCGGAGCTCCAACACATTTCTCTTCTGACTCTTCGGGTGGTCGTGTGTACATGTGCCCCTTCATAACTGTAAGTCCTTCAGATTTCATAATTACATTTTATAATAAGAAAACACAGAAGCAGAGATTGGAGGAATGTGTCCAGGGCAGTGGTCGCCCATGGTGTTTACCACACAAAGGACATTATTATCCCTCCTTTACCTTCATTATGGAGTCTCGCAGACCTAGTTGAACGCCTATTTATCGTTCATTGCCTGCCCTCGAGCAGGTGGCATCTCCATGTCTTAAAGGGGTTATTCCATGATTAATGCAAAAATTGAGAATCAGACATCATATAGTACAGTCTCTAACAAAGCTAGAACCAGCCCTGTGCCTTCCATTGATGTAGAGATCTCCCCATTCATTGCTCCAATTCTTCTGCTAGATTTTCTTCAAGCTGGCATCTCAGGAAGCGTCTTTCTCATGGAGCATGTCCTTTCTCAGGAAGCATGTATTGTCTCATGGACCATGTCCTTTCTCAGGAAGCATGTATTGTCTCATGGACCATGTCCTTTCTCAGGAGGCGTGTATTGTCTCATGGACCATGTCCTTTCTCAGGAAGCATGTATTGTCTCATGGACCATGTCCTTTCTCAGGAAGCATGTATTGTCTCATGGACCATGTCCTTTCTCAGGAGGCGTGTATTGTCTCATGGACCATGTCCTTTCTCAGGAAGCATGTATTGTCTCATGGACCATGTCCTTTCTCAGGAAGCATGTATTGTCTCATGGACCATGTCCTTTCTCAGGAGGCGTGTATTGTCTCATGGACCATGTCCTTTCTCAGGAAGCGTGTATTGTCTCATGGACCATGTCCTTTCTCAGGAAGCATGTATTGTCTCATGGAGCATGTCCTTTCTCAGGAGGTGTGTCATGTCTCCCCTGTAACTGTCCCAGCTTCTTTAAGGGGTTTTCCCATCTCAGACAGTGGGGGCATATCGCTAAGAAAATCTAGGTGAGAAGGATGGAGTGGACCTTAATTCAGTTCAGTAAGAGGTCGTGCACTTTACCATACTGGATGAAAGTCAAGCAAAACCCAAGTTTTACACTTTTAAACACCACTGTGATTAAACTTTATCACAAGTTGCATTTGTACGCTGCCCTCGCCACTTTCCGAAAAGGGGGTGTGGGGGGGGGGGGGGGGGGTTAAAGGGCCAGCATGCCTGGCACATCTATTTTCGTTCTCCTGGCATAAATGAAGACTGAAGCCTACAGCTTTTCGGAGCTGCCGTAGATCAGGCACATGGACTGCGCCTTGCCATAAATTAGCACACGCCGGTCTTCATAAATCTTGCCCTTTTACTTTTTCATGTTGCATTATGTTAAATAACCTTTAACCCCTCCAATGCTGGGTGTTAATGTTGCAGGGTGTGTGTCCTGATGACGCAGTCCAAAGACAGGTCTCCAACACGCCTGACTCCATAGGTCTAGGAGCAATGGCTTTGAATGCCAGCAATGGAGTCAAGGCTCAGATGTAGACCTTGTAGGAGAAGAAGACATATCACTAAGGTTTCGGCTTCGCGGCCTGAGGATTGCAGTCGGGTCACAGTGTAGCATAGAAATAATTTGGGGTTGAATCACAAGCACACATGTGAGCCACACTGCGACCACATTCATTTCTATGCTAGCACGGCTACACTGTGACCCCATCATGGCACAACAGCTGTCATAGGACCAAGAATGCCGGGTAGGGGAACCCTAACCCGACACAATCATCCACCTTCAGGCTGAGCGGTACCGTTGGTGTCTGTAATCATTCACGTTGCGTGCCATACTCTTTCCTGTGTGAGTTATTGAGTATTTGGTCCTAGGTGATGGATTCTCATCTTGTGAGTTACACAAACGTCACCTTCACATGTCCGCGGACTCTTCAGGGTGACAGCAGCCAGGCTGTCAGCCATTTTGGTTCCGCTATCTCCATCCTTCCGGACCTGACTGGAGATGAGTTTCCTGACCTGGCTGTGGGTGCCCCCTGTGAAGATAACAGCCAAGGAGCAGTATACATTTTTCCTGGCCTGGATGGGGGCTTCAAAACCTCCCATATACAGGTGAGTGATGACTGACGGGCTGAGACGGCAGAGGTCCACAGGTTCTCCATCCACACCACTGATAACACGTATCACACATGGAGGAGATATAACCGTGTGACCTGACAACTGTCCACCGCTTATGAACACAACTTGTGTGTAGCTGAGCTGAGTGCATTATGTAAGCAAACCTTCCCCTGTCAATGATTGACTGCCATTCGTACTCCTTTCTCCTCAGCGTATCGCTGGTCAGCAGCTCAGTAGGAAGTTGATGTACTTTGGAAGATCTGTGACTGGAAATGTAGACATGACAGGCGACAACCTCCCAGACCTGGTTGTGGGGGGTGAAGGCCAAGTTCTCATCCTGAGGTAAGGCGATGGTAGTGGAGACATTGCTCGGTGTACTGGGTGACCTTTTCCAGTTCTTCTTTGCTCATCCATTTTCAGACCCGGCAGGGGAAACTCACTGCATATCCTCTATCGCTGCAGACAAAATGGCCATAGGCCTAATGAGTTTTTGACAACATAAATTTCCCATTGTTATTGATCCTTTAATGCTAAAACCTTCAAAAATTAGTCAAAGTCCACTAAAACCCTGTCTGCGCCTCTGAAGGAAGTAATGGTGAAGTGTGGTCACAGTTGGCCATCTTGTTGTGGACAATCAGCCATTGAATGCTTTTACCTTTGGATGTTCCATCCATTGTGGATCATATGTGGCATCTAACCAGTCATTGTGACATCTCCTTCCAGATCTCGTCCTGTCCTAGCTATCTCAGTCTCCATGACATTTGATCCTAGTGAGATCTCCCATGCACTCTATGATTGTGCAGAGCACCATAATCAAGGACCAGCAACCACTATTACTGTGTGTTTTACCATCCACATAAGAAGTAAAGGCGTTCTTGGTGAGTAAACATGGAGGACCCAGTAACCTGGACCTTGTAATGAATACACTAAGGGTCATTCGATGCTATGCATCATCCTATGAAGGGATCTGCAAACTGTAGCCAAAGTCTTCTGCTACTGCGGTCAAGATTCCCCTTCTGACTGTGGTAGTGTGGGGTGGTTCCCACAATGAAGGGGCCCCGAACTGAAGAATTGTGACTGTGACTGAGAATTTAGAGGTTAGGGTTACTAACCATTGTGGGGTCCCTGCTCATGGCTCCTCACTGACTGGATCTTCTCTGTGGCAGGTGTGGACTTGGGGCTGCTGACATATAATGTTGTTCTGGATGCCGGACGCACTAACACACGAGCCCTCTTCTCCAGTGCTGGCCGATCCATCCAGAAGACGGTAACGCTGCATGTTGGGCATCATTGCCAGCATCACTCAATTGACCTACCAGTAAGTTGTTCCTGACCCTCCTCAATCATTACACGTTATCAAACCTCACTTCTCATGTTTTCTTCTCTCTCAGGAGTGTGTAGAGGACTCTCTAACTCCGCTCCGAGCTGCTCTTAATTATTCCTTGATTGGAAATGCCCTTCTGAGTGCAGATTCAAAAAGCAGCCAGATACGAGAGGTATGGAGGCCACAAACCACCGAAGCTATTAACCTAAATATCATGTCTCTCCAAAGGGTGCCCCAACCTGTTGGTCGCAGGTTAACTAGAAGCCTCCTCTGCTCATTCATGACCTTGAGTCTGCCTGGACATTTGTTGGATATGATTATCATTAAAGATCTCGTTATCCAACCAGCAATCACCACATCTCAGCAACCAGGACATATGATTCTTGATACTTTCTCTTTGCAGATCTTTTTTGAGAAGAACTGCGGTCATGATGGTGAATGTCAAGATGATCTGCAGATGAATCTGACATTCGGCAAGTAAGGAAGAGATCCCCTGAATGGTTTTCAGAATACTTTACATCTTACATCTCTAAACAGTATGTATATGGCCACAGCTGGCAAGTTATAGGGTAGGTGCACCCCCAAACATCTCAACCAATGGCATTCTCTGACAGACACGTCATAAGAACTTACTGGTTGGGTTCCGGTGAATATCAATAGAAGCAATGGCTTTACTCAAAAATAGGGATACTGTAAGCAAAGTCGAATAATTCCAAAGGGGCAGAACCCTCATCTTGTAGATCCCCAATAACATCTTGTATTCAGTATTGAGTGCTTGCATTCACAGTTGCCCAAACCCTCACAGGCAAACAGGACATTTATCTGACAGGAAGTAGTCAGGCATATGCTGGGTTTATACAAAAGCAATAGACAATGGGAGGTCAAGCATATGCTGGCAATCTGCAGGGTGATCCCACAGAATATAGAAGAAGCTGAGCAATCTCATAGTGATGTGGGAGATGAACCAGATGCATCTTCTCATGCTTGTACTAGTCACGTCAGGTCCCTCATGGCCAGTCCAGATATCTCTAGTGCTTGGATTTCTAATATCTGAATCTATGATCCCTGTAGTTTCCAATCTGCACATACACCTGATGTATTCGTAGATAACTGTTGCAGTCTCTGTTCTGCTGCCCTCTTGACAGTCTCTGTTATATCATGGCAGTCTCACACAGCTGGTGGTTGGGTTATCTCTTGAAGTCAATGTATCAGTTTTGGTGAAGAACCTGGGCGACGATTCCTACAACACTCATGTTCTTATTCCCTTCCCCTCTGGCCTGTCTTATCGGAGGGTGGTTTTATTGAGGTATGTCCTCACTTCTTGGCCAGGCCTTGCACATTGGCCCTAAGTGAATCTAAATCTTTATTTTTCATCTTATAGAGCAACAAGCGAGTTACAATCACATGTTCAACCATCAAAAACCAGAGAGTAGTGAGCTGTGGAGTAAACAGACCGCTGCTGAGACCCAACACTACGGTAAGAGAAAGCTTAGGATAATGTAGACAGTCTGGATGTATCTTCTACTGCTAGCACCACAGACAGTAGATGTCTCCAGAGACATCCAAGATCTGTGTGGTCTGGTGTCTACTCCCATGACTGCAGACTAATCTGCACCTTAGACTTGGGCAGGTATTTGTTTTACAAGGTGATTCCAGGTCTGGTGGTTCTCTTATAGGTAATACAGGCCCACAGTGTCGCACTGATGCTCTACATCTTTTTCAGGCCATCTTCCTGGTCAGTTTCCATGTAGCGCCAATGGCTGAGCTGGAGGATATATTGACTCTGACAGCCTCTGTGACCAGGTAACTAACTGACCACACCTGAGCAGGGCTTCCACCACTGGCGATGTCTCAGGAACCTCTATCTGATGCTTCAAGCTCTCTGTGGCCCACATCTGCTGATACTACGGGATCCACAGGGCGAGGGAGACATGTTTCCTCTTGTGCGGTATCCCGGGGGCGCTGTGTCCACAGGTCAGATCGTACTTGGATGGTGTTACTCTTCTTTTCTCTCCATAGTGATAATGGAGGACCCTCCAATCAGCTAATGACATCTTCTTCTAGTGTTAGAGTGTTCTACTCCGTCTATGTGACCCTCAGCAGGTGAGCCAGTCAGAAGGCAAAATACCCACATGTGAGCTCAGATCTGCACATGATGGAGGCCTGGGTGGGGGTGGAGCAAAGATGGTCACATGTCAGTCATGCACCCAATGAGAGTAACAATTAGAACATGTGACCAGATGGACAGTGCCGTGACTAAAATCTGCACTATTGGAGGGCAACACAGTGAACACGAAGTAAGAGGAATGCTGAGAAATAGTGGAAGTAGAACAAGGGAGAATGTTCTCACAAGTTGTCATCCACACCAGCACCGGGGCTCAATGGCTCCATCATGGCCTCAGGTTGGGGTGGTCTGTATGGTTTCCCACCTGCCTGTGGGTTTCCTAGCACATCAGTCCCATAGTGTTGGGTTTGTGTGATATGGGGATGAGAAGGCCTGAGGTGAGCGATAACAATCTGTGTACAGCGCTATACCAGCCAGAGGAAATGAGAAATGTGACCTATCAACTGCACATCACAGTGCGGGAGCGTTATAGCTGCACTTCCTAGACCGTTCTATAGACCACAACATTAGGTCTTAATTTGATATAGGTCCAGGTATTGTGGCCATAATGGGACTGTAGAGCAACCCGAGTTGTCTGTTCCTGGAATGATGGCGTCCTCAGGCTACGATGATGGCACACGTGGCAGATCAGCATGGAGCGCTGACACTTCTTCTCTCAATTTGTTTCAGATTGGAAGAAGGCAGCAAATACCTGAACTTTTCTTCCTGGGACCACAGCATCAGACACATGTACAGGGTGAGCACATACATGTTAGCGCGTTGATGTCACCGACCATGAGACCCAGGCAGTAGCATTGTCAGTATCACAAGGGATTCTAGGTAATAACTGGAGGATCCCTCCTGCAGGTCAACAATCTGGGCCAGCGCCGGCTGCCACTCTCCATCATCTTCCTGGTCCCCATTCGACTTGGGAATGTTTCAGTCTGGGAGAAACCGAAGATCTCAAGCTCAAAGGTACAAAGTCTGCACCAGACCAGCTCCCAAATATACAGAGTCGAGTCCCATTATTCTGAGCAGCAGCTAATATCCAGAGTAACCGCCGTGACCAGCATAAACAGCAGCTAGACGGGCTGGGGGGACTCAATAAGGTCCTAGTAGGTTGCCACAGGTATCTGGAGACATGCTAACTGCAGTGCATCCCACAGCTGCTGGAGTGGGCGTGGGGGGAGATCCATAGAGCAAACACGATCATCGAGGTGGTCCCACAGATGCTAAACTGGATTAAAGTCTGGAGAGTCAGGGGGGAGGGTAGTACTTAGAAGTCTTGGCTATGATCTTCCAACCAATGCCAGACATTTTTAGCCGTGTGACATGTCGCATGATCTTGCTGGCATATCCCATCTGCCCCAGGGGAGACAATCAGCGTAACAGTGTTACTAATCTGCAAGGATGGATTCATACCCAAATCATTTGACAGTGCCTTCCACATGGATGAGAGGCCCAGAGAAAGCCATGAAAACCTTCCCCAGGCCATAATGTTTTTCCAACAGCTTGTGTTGAAACCATAACCCTTTACCAATCAGCGGAGGTCCAATTTCAAGGTTCCAGCCCATCACACACCTTATATACCCACGAGGGATATGTGTGCAGACAGCCTATCACACCTTATATACCCACCGAGGGATATGTATGCAGACAGCCTATCACACCTTATATACCCACGAGGGATATGTGTGCAGACAGCCTATCACACCTTATATACCCACCGAGGGATATGTATGCAGACAGCCTATCACACCTTATATACCCACGAGGGATATGTGTGCAGACAGCCTATCACACCTTATATACCCACCGAGGGATATGTATGCAGACAGCCTATCACACCTTATATACCCACGAGGGATATGTGTGCAGACAGCCTATCACACCTTATATACCCACCGAGGGATATGTATGCAGACAGCCTATCACCCCTTATATACCTACCGAGGGATATGTGTGCAGACAGCCTATCACACCTTATATACCCACTGAGAGATATGTGTGCAGACAGCCTATCACACCTTATATACCTACCGAGGGATATGTGTGCAGACAGCCTATCACACCTTATATATCTACCGAGGGATATGTGTGCAGACAGCCTATCACACACCTTATATACCCACCGAGGGATATGTGTGCAGACAGCCTATCACACCTTATATACCCACCGAGGGATATGTGTGCAGACAGCCTATCACACCTTATATACCTACCGAGGGATATGTGTGCAGACAGCCTATCACACCTTATATACCTACCGAGGGATATGTGTGCAGATAGCCTATCACACACCATATATACCCACCGAGGGATATGTGTGCAGATAGCCTATCACACACCATATATACCCACCGAGGGATATGTGTGCAGACAGTCTATTACACACCTTATATACCCACTGAGGGATGTGTACAGATAGCCTATCACACCTTATATTCCACCAAGGGATATGTGTGCAGACAGCCTATCACACCTTATATACCCACCGAGGGATATGTGTGCAGACAGCCTATCACACCTTATATACCCACCGAGGGATGTGTGTGCAGACAGCCTATCACACACTTTATATACCCAACGAGGGATATGTGTGCAGACAGTCTATCACACCTTATATACCCACCGAGGGATATGTGTGCAGACAGCCTATCACACCTTATATACCCACCGAGGGATATGTGTGCAGACAGCCTATCACACACTTTATATACCCAACGAGGGATATGTGTGCAGACAGCCTATCACACCTTATATACCCACTGAGGAATATGTGTGCAGACAGCCTATCACACCTTATATACCTACCGAGGGATATGTGTGCAGACAGCCTATCACACCTTGTATACTCACTGAGGGATATGTGTGCAGACAGCCTATCACACCTTATATACCCACCAAGGGATATGTGTGCAGACAGCCTATCACACCTTATATACCCACTGAGGAATATGTGTGCAGACAGCCTATCACACCTTATATACCTACCGAGGGATATGTGTGCAGACAGCCTATCACACCTTGTATACTCACTGAGGGATATGTGTGCAGACAGCCTATCACACCTTATATACCCACCAAGGGATATGTGTGCAGACAGCCTATCACACCTTGTATACTCACTGAGGGATATGTGTGCAGATAGCCTATCACACACCATATATACCCACCGAGGGATATGTGTGCAGACAGCCTATCACAACCCTATTGTACCCCCCGAGGGATATGTGTGCAGACAGCCTATCACACACCTTATATACCCACCGAGGGATATGTGTGCAGACAGCCTATCACACCTTATATACCCACTGAGAGATATGTGTGCAGACAGCCTATCACACCTTATATACCCACCGAGGGATATGTGTGCAGACAGCCTATCACACCTTATATACTCACTGAGGGATATGTGTGCAGACAGCCTATCACACCTTATATACCCACTGAGGGATATGTGTGCAGACAGCCTATCACACACCATATATACCCACCGAGGGATATGTATGCAGACAGCCTATCACACCTTATATACCCACCGAGGGATGTGTGTGCAGACAGCCTATCACACCTTATATACCCACCGAGGGATATGTGTGCAGACAGCCTATCACACCTTATATACCCACCGAGGGATATGTGTGCAGACAGCCTATCACACACTTTATATACCCAACGAGGGATATGTGTGCAGACAGCCTATCACACCTTATATACCTACCGAGGGATATGTGTGCAGACAGCCTATCACACCTTGTATACTCACTGAGGGATATGTGTGCAGACAGCCTATCACACCTTATATACCCACCAAGGGATATGTGTGCAGACAGCCTATCACACCTTGTATACTCACCGAGGGATATGTGTGCAGATAGCCTATCACACACCATATATACCCACCGAGGGATATGTATGCAGACAGCCTATTACACCTTATATACCCACTGAGGGATATGTGGGCAGACAGCCTATCACACACCTTATATACCCATAAGGGATATGTGTGCAGACAGCCTATCACACACCTTATATACCCACCGAGGGATATGTGTGCAGACAGCCTATCACACCTTATATACCTACCGAGGGATATGTGTGCAGACAGCCTATCACACCTTATATACCCACTGAGGGATATGTGTGCAGACAGCCTATCACACCTTATATACCTACCGAGGGATATGTGTGCAGACAGCCTATCACACCTTATATACCCACTGAGGGATATGTGTGCAGACAGCCTATCACACACCTTATATACCCACCGAGGGATATGTGTGCAGACAGCCTATCACAACCCTATTGTACCCCCCGAGGGATATGTGTGCAGACAGCCTATCACACACCTTATATACCCACCGAGGGATATGTGTGCAGACAGCCTATCACTGTCACAACCAGACAGCTGAGAAGCTCTGACAGAGGCCTTTCAGAACCTCCTCCTTGAATTTCTGTGTTGTGGTATTCAGTTCCTCCTCTCGTTAGCCTCTCTCAGCTGTCATGTGTTAATTGCTTCCCTTTAAATGCCTCCCCAGAATGCTTTTCTGGGCGGCTTATATTACTTCCTGGAGTGTGTGTGCACGCTGATCTGTCCTCCTGTTTGCTTCTGAGCTAAGTGTACCTTTATCTGTTAATATCTGTTTGCTGGATCCCAGGTGACCCTGACTCCCTCCGTGTCTTGTGTAGGGAGCCGGTGGTCGTGTCCCCTCACTATTGTAGGGTGCTCAGGGCTTTATAGTCAAGGTTCGTGGATATGCAAACCTCCACCATTCGGATCTTTGCATAGGCTGAGCAGCCAGGGAAAGTGCCAGGTCTTCTGCAGGGGTCTCCCCTTGGTTCCTTAGCTTTGGGATCCAGCGAGTCATATATGCATGTTGCTTTGCCTTGTTACCTGTACACATTCCGTGACATTATAAGCCGCCAAAACCGTCTCAAGCATGGATCCGGTTTCACTTTTGGCTGAACGCTTCCAGGGTCTTTCATTGGAGGTAGCTGACCTCCGTAAGACTTTTTCTCAGCTTCAAGTGACCGGTTCAGCTTGCGTTCATGGAGCTTGTTCTGAGCCTAAGATCTCGCTCCCGGATACGTTCTCCGGGGGTAGTGAGAATTTTGTGCGTTTTAGAGAGGCTTGCAAACTCCATTTTCGCCTTCTTCCCCACTCCTCTGGTGATGAGGAACGGAGGGTGGGGATCATTATATCGCTGCTCAGGGGTAACGCTCAGTCCTGGGCCTTTTCGCTGCCGGAGGGGGCACGGCCCCTCCGTTCAGTGGATGAATTCTTTTTAGCCCTGGGTCAGATATATGATGATCCGGATCGTATTGCTCTGGCGGAGTCTAGACTACGTCTCCTATGCCAGGGTAAACAATCCGCAGAAATATACTGCTCAGAATTTCGGAGATGGGCAGCTGATACTGGTTGGAATGATGCTGCACTCCGAAGTCAATTTTGCCATGGTCTTTCAGAGGGATTGAAAGATGCATTTGCCTTTCATGAGAGGCCTATTTCTTTGGACTCTGCCATGTCTCAGGCCGTTCGTATTGACAGGCGTCTTAGAGAGAGAGGAGAGATATCTCCTTCCTGTCATACTCAGTCCCAGGACAGTGCAGCGGTCCCATTCTGTGCGCAGGGGTCTCAGTCGCTTTCAGCCCCTTCTGAGCAGGAGCCCATGCAGCTGGGGTTGATTGCTTCTGACAATAGAAGATTCAGCCCACATGGGAAGGTTTGTTTTTGTTGTGGAGGTATTAATCATTTGGCAAATATTTGTCCCTCTAGGAGATTCAGGCAGTTCTCTGGGTGTAATAAAGAAACAAAGAGGAAAAAATCTTTGAAAAAAGTTCCGTCTGTTACTATTGGCAGGATTGAGGCGGAGATTGAAGATTTTCCGTTTGCTTGTAGTTCCCGTTTTGTCCTGCCGGCTAGGGTGGCGCTAGAGAGCAAGAACATTTTTTGTGAGATTTTTGTGGATAGTGGAGCAGCTGTCAATCTCATTGATAATCACTTTGCGATAACTCATGGTTTCCAGGTGTGCGCTTTGAGAAAGGATATTCCTGTATTTGCTATCGATTCCGCTCCACTTTCTCAGAAATCATTAAAGGGCATAGTTCACGATATCCGTTTAATTGTGAGTGATGCTCATGTTGAGGATGTGTCATGTTTCGTCCTTAGCGGTTTGCCCACCCCTCTGGTGTTGGGGCTACCCTGGCTCACTAAACATAACCCCACCATTGATTGGCAAGCGAGGCAAATAAATGGTTGGAGTGACTTTTGCAGAGAGAATTGCCTCATGACATCTGTTTCTGAGGTTGCTACTAAGACTGTACCATCTTTTCTCTCTGAATTTTCGGATGTCTTCTCTGAGAGTGGTGTTCAGGATTTGCCCCCGCACAGGGAGTACGATTGCCCTATTAATCTCATCCCAGACGCCAAGCTGCCTAAATCTCGTTTATACAATCTTTCCCAACCTGAGAGGATCGCTATGCGTGCTTATATCTCTGAGAGTCTGAGAAAGGGACACATACGACCCTCGAAGTCACCTGTTGCCGCTGGTTTTTTCTTTGTTAAGAAAAAAGATGGTTCTTTAAGACCTTGTCTGGATTTCAAGGAGCTGAACAATATCACAATTCGTGACCCTTATCCGCTTCCTCTGATCCCGGACCTGTTTAACCAGGTTGTTGGGGCTAAAGTCTTTTCCAAATTAGATCTAAGAGGGGCATACAACCTGGTCAGGGTCAGAGAAGGGGACGAATGGAAGACGGCCTTCAATACCCCTGAGGGCCATTTTGAGAATTTGGTTATGCCTTTTGGTTTGATGAATGCCCCAGCCGTTTTTCAGCATTTCGTGAACAGCATTTTTTATCATTTGATGGGAAAATTTGTATTGGTGTATTTGGATGACATTTTGATTTTTTTTCCTGATTTCAAAACTCATAAGGAACATTTACGTCAGGTCTTGCTCATCCTGCGGGAGAATAAATTATATGCGAAACTGGAAAAATGTGTGTTTGCGGTTCCAGAAATTCAATTTCTGGGGTTTCTTCTCTCTGCTTCTGGTTTTCGCATGGACCCCGAGAAGGTCCGCGCTGTGCTTGAGTGGGAGCTTCCTGAGAATCAGAAGGCGCTGATGCGTTTTTTGGGCTTTGCCAATTATTACAGGAAGTTCATTTTGAATTATTCTTCTATTGTTAAACCACTCACTGATATGACCAGAAAGGGGGTAGATTTTTCTTCTTGGTCAGTAGAGGCGCGTAAGGCTTTTTCTGATATCAAGGAGAGTTTTGCTTCCGCTCCCATCTTGGTGCAACCTGATGTTTCGTTACCCTTCATAGTTGAGGTTGATGCTTCTGAGGTGGGTGTGGGGGCGGTCTTATCTCAGGGTTCCTCTCCTGCCAATTGGCGACCATGTGCCTTTTTCTCAAGAAAACTCTCCTCCGCAGAGAGAAATTACGATGTGGGAGATAGGGAATTGTTGGCCATCAAGTTGGCTTTTGAGGAATGGCGCCATTGGCTAGAGGGAGCCAGACACCCTATTACCGTATTTACTGACCATAAAAATCTGGCCTACTTGGAGTCAGCCAAGCGTCTGAACCCGAGACAGGCCAGATGGTCGTTGTTCTTTTCTAGGTTCAATTTTGTTGTCACGTTCCGCCCTGGAGTTAAGAATGTGAAGGCAGATGCCCTGTCACGTTGTTTTCCGGGAGGCGGGAATTTTGAAGACCCGGGTCCCATTTTGGCTGAAGGTGTGGTGGTCTCTGCTCTTTTTCCTGAATTGGAGGCAGAGGTGCAGGCAGCCCAGTCAGAGGCTCCTGATCCTTGTCCTCCTGGGAGGTTGTTTGTGCCTCTCGCTTTAAGACACAAGATTTTTAAAGAACACCACGATACGGTCCTTGCTGGGCACCCGGGGGTAAGAGCCACACTGGATCTCATCGCTCGGAGATTCTGGTGGCCTGCGCTTCGTAAGTCGGTTGAGGGTTTTGTGGCAGCCTGCGAGACTTGCGCTCGTGCCAAAGTCCCTCATTCACGGCCATCAGGTCCTCTCCTTCCCTTCCCCATTCCTTCCCGTCCTTGGACACATCTGTCCATGGACTTTATAACGGACCTGCCTCGTTCCTCGGGGAAGACTGTGATTCTGGTGGTGGAGGACCGTTTTAGCAAAATGGTGCATTTCATCCCTTTTCCTGGTTTGCCCAATGCTAAGACGCTGGCGCAGGTATTTGTTGATTACATTGTCAAATTGCACGGTATTCCTTCAGACATAGTCTCTGATAGGGGCACGCAGTTTGTTTCCAGATTCTGGAAGGCTTTCTGTTCTCGCTTGGGGGTTCGGTTGTCATTCTCTTCTGCTTTCCACCCGCAGTCGAATGGCCAGACAGAGCGCGTCAATCAGAATCTGGAGACATATCTGCGTTGTTTTGTGGCGGAGAATCAAGAGGATTGGTGTTCTTTTTTGTCCCTTGCTGAGTTTGCTTTAAATAACCGTCGTCAGGAGTCCTCTGATAAGTCACCATTTTTTGGTGCATATGGGTTTCATCCACAGTTTGGGACTTTCTCGGGAGAGGGGTCTTCTGGTTTACCTGATGAGGACAGATTCTCCTCGTCTTTGTCATCTATTTGGCAAAAGATTCAAGATAATCTAAAGAGCATGAGTGAGAGATATAAGCGTGTGGCTGATAAGAGACGTGTGCTTGGTCCGGACCTGAATGTTGGTGATCTGGTGTGGTTGTCTACTAAGAATATCAAATTGAAGGTTCCCTCCTGGAAGTTGGGTCCTAGGTTTATTGGTCCTTACAAAATCCTGTCTGTCATCAATCCTGTTGCATACCGTCTTGATCTTCCTCAGACTTGGAAGATCCATAATGTTTTTCATAAGTCCTTATTGAAACCTTATGTTCAACCCATTGTACCCTCGCCTTTGCCTCCTCCTCCGATTATGGTTGATGGGAATCTTGAATTTCAGGTATCTAGGATTGTGGATTCTCGTCTTGTCCGCGGTTCTCTTCAGTACCTTGTTCAGTGGGAGGGGTATGGTCCTGAGGAGAGGATGTGGGTCCCAGTGACGGACATTAAGGCCTCTCGTCTCATCAGGGCTTTCCATAGGTCCCATCCTGAGAAGGTGGGTTCTGAGTGTCCGGAGTCCACTCGTAGAGGGAGGGGTACTGTCACAACCAGACAGCTGAGAAGCTCTGACAGAGGCCTTTCAGAACCTCCTCCTTGAGTTTCTGTGTTGTGGTATTCAGCTCCTCCTCTCGTCAGCCTCTCTCAGCTGTCATGTGTTAATTGCTTCCCTTTAAATGCCTCCCCAGAATGCTTTTCTGGGCGGCTTATATTACTTCCTGGAGTGTGTGTGCACGCTGACTCTGTCCTCCTGTTTGCTTCTAAGCTAAGTGTACCTTTATCTGTTAATATCTGTTTGCTGGATCCCAGGTGACCCTGACTCCCTCCGTGTCTTGTGTAGGGAGCCGGTGGTCGTGTCCCCTCACTATTGTAGGGTGCTCAGGGCTTTATAGTCAAGGTTCGTGGATATGCAAACCTCCACCATTCGGATCTTTGCATAGGCTGAGCAGCCAGGGAAAGTGCCAGGTCTTCTGCAGGGGTCTCCCTTGGTTCCTTAGTTTTTGGATCCAGCGAGTCGTTTATACATGTTGCTTTGCCTTGTTACCTGTACACATTCCGTGACAATCACACCTTATATACCCACTGAGAGATATGTGTGCAGACAGCCTATCACACCTTATATACCCACCGAGGGATATGTGTGCAGACAGCCTATCACACCTTATATACTCACTGAGGGATATGTGTGCAGACAGCCTATCACACCTTATATACCCACTGAGGGATATGTGTGCAGACAGCCTATCACACACCTTATATACCCACAGAGGGATATGTGTGCAGACAGCCTATCACACCTTATATACCCACCGAGGGATGTGTGTGCAGACAGCCTATCACACCTTGTATACTCACTGAGGGATATGTGTGCAGACAGCCTATCACACACCTTATATACCCACTGAGGGATATGTGTGCAGACAGCCTATCACACCTTATATACCCACCGAGGGATGTGTGTGCAGACAGCCTATCACACCTTGTATACTCACTGAGGGATATGTGTGCAGACAGCCTATCACACCTTATATACCCACTGAGGGATATGTGTGCAGACAGCCTATCACACCTTATATACCCACCGAGGGATATGTGTGCAGACAGCCTATCACACACCTTATATACCCACCGAGGGATATGTGTGCAGACAGCCTATCACACACCTTATATACCCACCGAGGGATATGTGTGCAGACAGCCTATCACACCTTATATACCACGAGAGATATGTGTGCAAACAGCCTATCACACCTTATATACCCACCGAGGGATATGTGTGCAGACAGCCTATCACACCTTATATACCCACTGAGGGATATGTGTGCAGACAGCCTATCACACCTTATATACCCACTGAGGGATATGTGTGCAGACAGCCTATCACACCTTATATACCCAACGAGGGATATGTGTGCAAACAGCCTATCACACCTTATATACCCACCGAGGGATATGTGTGCAGACAGCCTATCACACCTTATATACCCACTGAGGGATATGTGTGCAGACAGCCTATCACACCTTATATACCCACTGAGGGATATGTGTGCAGACAGCCTATCACACCTTATATATCCACCGAGGGTATTACAGAACAGCGGATGTGAACCCACTGTGACTAAGAGGGGTGTGACTAAGCGACTACCCAGATTTCACTAGAGCAGTGTTGGCTGCTCTCAGAACCCTGTAGAAATAAATGGAGCATGCTGGGAGTCGTAGTTTCACCACAGCTGGAGTGCCAAGGTTAGCCATCACTGCACTAGAGCCTCAGATGGTGAGGATAGGCTTGACCGTCTGTAGTTTCCTGGGGCTACTCCAGAGCGTAAACCAGTCAGTGACAGCTGGTCCAGGCAGACCAGGAGGTACCTGAGAAGGTACCGACAGTACAGACGAAGTAAACCGGCAGGGTCATGACCAGGAGCAACATGACAGGAACCAGAGGATGATGCAGAGACGTAGTCAGGACAAGCAAAGGGTCAAGGCAGCCGGCACAGGAGCAAGGTCCGACAATCCGGGTCGGCAACAGGAGAGGAGATGCAAGCAGTCAGGGATCAGACGATAAACAAAGTACCCAGAAGCATCGGCCATACGGCTGTGTAGATCTACAAAACCAGATGGAAGGTAATGCTGCAGTGAAAATCACAGCAAAGTGTTTCCCATCCATGCCGTCAGTGCAATCGTTAGTCTTGGTTTTGGTGGAGTAGCCATGAAGCACATGTAACTACAGAGCAGAAATCTCTTCTTCCCTGTTCTCCTCCAGCCAGAGCTTTCCAATTGTATGAAGATCGAGGAGACATCAGGAGCTGAGAACTTTCAGGAAATGATGAAAATAAATCCAGTTCTAGTGAGTATGAAGGGAGACGACTTTGTGGCTTCAGATATGAAATCCGTCTGTACAAGGCTCAGGTCAAGGACAGGAGGAGGATAATTCCAGCAGCAGCACCTCTGGCTGAACCGGTCAAGACCAAGAGTCTCCAAAGGCTGAAGAACCTACTTGTGAAGGATCTCCAGGGTTTGTAGACTCTGTGTATGACTGCCACAAACCTCATGGAAGGCTATATTCACACAGCTTTTTTCACACCCATTGAAATCTATGGTGCTGTTAAAAAAAACAGGACATTTCCTACAGTTTTCATGAAATCAATGGGACAGTTTTAATGGATGTTTAGACAGGGGTGCACATGTGTAACAGCCGTTAAAAACAAGTACATGGTGAAAAAGTAGCCTTTCAGGGGTTAAAAAAAATAAAATAAAAAACTCATCCACTGGTATGCACTGGGGTACTCTCACACATACTCCTCCCAGGATGCAGAAGGACCTGACGCTCCTGGCATAATGATGTCACCACACTGGGATCATCAGGTCCTTCTGCCTTCAGTGTAGAGTGGGTGTCCCCGCATGTGCAAGTGATGGAGGTTTGGGGTTTTTTCAGCATAAAAAAATACTGCAGATTATTATCGTTGGGGGCCAATCGGTGGGACATTAGGGTTAGGATTTCAAGAAAAAAAAAAAAGGCCAATGAGAATTATCCATAAAAAAAATACAAAATGGCTTGAAAAATGGCCATAAAACAGTCATTGTGCCCGTTTTTCATGGCCATTTCACTATTGTGGGACTGTAGCATAAGGACGGTGCGAGAAAGGGCAGTGTGTGCAAGAAAGGGCAGCGTATGCAAGGGCGGTGCGAGAAAGGGCAGCGCATGCAAGGGCGGCGCGAGAAACGGCAGCGCATGCAAGGGCGGCGCGAGAAACGGCAGCGCATGCAAGGGCGGCGCGAGAAACGGCAGCGCATGCAAGGGCGGTGCGAGAAAAGGCAGTGCATGCAAGGCCGGTGAAAGAAAGGGCAGCACGTGCAAGAGCAGTGAGAGAAAGGGCAGTGCATGTAAGGGCAGTGTGTGCGCGAGAAAGGGCAGTGCATGTAAGGGCAGTGTGTGCGCGAGAAAGGGCAGTGCATGTAAGGGCAGTGTGTGCGCGAGAAAGGGCAGTGCATGTAAGGGCAGTGTGTGCGCGAGAAAGGGCAGTGCATGTAAGGGCAGTGTGTGCGCGAGAAAGGGCAGTGCATGTAAGGGAGGTGTGTGCGCGAGAAAGGGCAGTGCATGTAAGGGAGGTGTGTGTGCGAGAAAGGGCAGTGCATGTAAGGGAGGTGTGTGCGCGAGAAAGGGCAGTGCATGTAAGGGAGGTGTGTGCGCGAGAAAGGGCAGTGCATGTAAGGGAGGTGTGTGCGCGAGAAAGGGCAGTGCATGTAAGGGAGGTGTGTGCGCGAGAAAGGGCAGTGCATGTAAGGGAGGTGTGTGCGCGAGAAAGGGCAGTGCATGTAAGGGAGGTGTGTGCGCGAGAAAGGGCAGTGCATGTAAGGGAGGTGTGTGCGCGAGAAAGGGCAGTGCATGTAAGGGAGGTGTGTGCGCGAGAAAGGGCAGTGCATGTAAGGGAGGTGTGTGCGCGAGAAAGGGCAGTGCATGTAAGGGCAGTGTGTGCGAGAAAGGGCAGTGCATGTAAGGGCAGTGTGTGCGCGAGAAAGGGCAGTGCATGTAAGGGCAGTGTGTGCGAGAAAGGGCAGTGCATGTAAGGGCAGTGTGTGCGCGAGAAAGGGCAGTGCATGTAAGGGCAGTGTGTGCGAGAAAGGGCAGTGCATGTAAGGGAGGTGTGTGTGCGAGAAAGGGCAGTGCATGTAAGGGAGGTGTGTGTGCGAGAAAGGGCAGTGCATGTAAGGGCAGTGTGCGCGAGAAAGGGCAGTGCATGTAAGGGCAGTGTGTGCGCGAGAAAGGGCAGTGCATGTAAGGGCAGTGTGTGCGAGAAAGGGCAGTGCATGTAAGGGAGGTGTGTGCGAGAGAAAGGGCAGTGCATGTAAGGGAGGTGTGTGTGCGAGAAAGGGCAGTGCAATGTAAGGGAGGTGTGTGCGAGAAAGGGCAGTGCATGTAAGGGAGGTGTGTGCGAGAAAGGGCAGTGCATGTAAGGGAGGTGTGTGTGCGAGAAAGGGCAGTGCATGTAAGGGAGGTGTGTGCGCGAGAAAGGGCAGTGCATGTAAGGGAGGTGTGTGTGCGAGAAAGGGCAGTGCATGTAAGGGCAGTGTGTGCGAGAAAGGGCAGTGCATGTAAGGGCAGTGTGTGCGCGAGAAAGGGCAGTGCATGTAAGGGCAGTGTGTGCGCGAGAAAGGGCAGTGCATGTAAGGGCAGTGTGTGCGAGAGAAAGGGCAGTGCATGTAAGGGCAGTGTGTGCGAGAGAAAGGGCAGTGCATGTAAGGGCAGTGTGTGCGAGAGAAAGGGCAGTGCATGTAAGGGCAGTGTGTGCGCGAGAAACGGCAGTGCATGTAAGGGCAGTGTGTGCGCGAGAAAGGGCAGTGCATGTAAGGGCAGTGTGTGCGAGAAAGGGCAGTGCATGTAAGGGCAGTGTGTGCGCGAGAAAGGGCAGTGCATGTAAGGGCAGTGTGTGCGCGAGAAAGGGCAGTGCATGTAAGGGCAGTGTGTGCGCGAGAAAGGGCAGTGCATGTAAGGGCAGTGTGTGCGCGAGAAAGGGCAGTGCATGTAAGGGCAGTGTGTGCGCGAGAAAGGGCAGTGCATGTAAGGGCAGTGTGTGCGCGAGAAAGGGCAGTGCATGTAAGGGCAGTGTGTGTGCGAGAAAGGGCAGTGCATGTAAGGGCAGTGTGTGTGCGAGAAAGGGCAGTGCAGATAAAGTAACCACAATTGTAGTCAAAGTAAAAAAGTGAAGAAAAAGTTCAGAATCTCAAAGACATCATTACTAGTACAGGAGAGTGATAGCAACTGTGCGAGTATGAACAGTCCTGACCATTATCTCTGTCCTCAGAACTGCTCAGTGGGAACATGTCTCAGAGTGACCTGTGACATCAAGGATCTGGAGATCGACATGTCAGTGACTTTCATCATCAATGGAACCGTGACTACAGACTGGAGCACACAGGTGAGGACTACTATAATAACTGCTCCTTATGTACAAATATAAAACTACTATACTACCACCCCCTTATGTACAAGCATATACAGTGGCATGCAAAACTTTGGGCCCCCTGCATGGAAAGTACCTAGTAGTACCCCATTTGGCAAGTATCACAGCTTGTAAACACTTTTTGTAGCAGCCAAGAGTCTTTCAGTTCTTGTTTGAGGGATTTTCCTCCATTTTTCCTTGCAGACATCTTCCAGTTCTATGAGGTTCCTGATCAGTCTCCAGCTGAGGGGGCTGTGAGGGCCATGGTAAAACGTCAGCAGATCAGGGGACTATGAGGGCCATGGTAAACCTTCAGCAGATCAGGGGACTATGAGGACCATGGTAAAACCTTCAGCAGATCAGGAGACTATGAGGGCCATGGTAAAACCTTCAGCAGATCAGGGGACCATGAGGGCCATGGTAAAACCTTCAGCAGATCAGGGGACCATGAGGGCCATGGTAAAACCTTCAGCAGATCAGGGGACCATGAGGGCCATGGTAAAACCTTCAGCAGATCAGGAGACTATGAGGGCCATGGTAAAACCTTCAGCAGATCAGGAGACTATAAGGGCCATGGTAAAACCTTCAGCAGATCAGGGGACCATGAGGGCCATGGTAAAACCTTCAGCAGATCAGGGGACTATGAGGGCCAGGGAAAACCTTCAGCAGATCAGGGGACTATGAGGGCCATGGTAAAACCTTCAGCAGATCAGGGGACTGTGAGGGTCATGGTAAAACCTTCAGCAGATCAGGGGACTGTGAGGGCCATGGTAAAACCTTCAGCAGATCAGGGGACTATGAGGGCCATGGTAAAACCTTCAGCAGATCAGGGGACCATGAGGGCCATGGTAAAACCTTCAGCAGATCAGGGGACTATGAGGGCCATTATAAAACCTTCAGCAGATCAGGGGACTATGAGGGCCATGGTAAAACCTTTAGCAGATCAGGGGACTATGAGGGCCAGGGAAAACCTTCAGCAGATCAGGGGACTGTGAGGGACATGGTAAACCTTCAGCTTGCGCCTTTTGAGGTAGTCTATGGTGGATTTGGAGGTGTGTTTAGGATCCTTATGCATTTTTAGAAGCCATCCTCTTTTTGACTTCAGCTTTTTTACAGTTATGTTTTCTTCTAAAATTTGCTGGAATTTCATTGAATCTATTCTTGCCTCTACTCGAGAAATGTTCCCTGTGCCATTGCTCATTGCGGCCACATAATTGTAGTTTAACCTTGTGAGGAATATGGATTATTATTTACTGTCAGCCATGTTCCCACATCAGCCATCTGCTGTCAGATAGCAGAGGTAGTGAACTCCACAGGGCGGCCCTGCTTCAAAGCCCAGCCAAATGGCAGAGCCAAAGCTCCCCAAGGAGCCAGTTGCTGGCGGTGTAGCCCGCACTCCACCTGCCCATCCCCCCAGCGAGGCAGGCTCGGCTGCTCTCCTACAGGCTGCCCTACACCGTCAAAAAAATCACTGAAAAAACTAAGATAAAAACATCCTGCACAATATGATACAAATTTGCGGATGTCCCTGGCCATATTATTGAAGAAAACCACAGAAATAAGATAATAATGCACTTATTAAAGCAGATGCAAGCACTATATATGGACTAAGTCCTGAGGACTTAGTCCATATATAGTGCTTGCATCTGCTTTAATAAGTGCATTATTATCTTATTTCTGTGGTTTTCTGCCCTACACCGTCTCCAGGCCGGAGAACAGGCTTCCTATGAGATCTTCACGGCAGCTACAGAGCGTCACGAGCAAGCAGAGCGTGAGCATCAGCTACGAGTGCTCCAGCTCCAACAGCCCTCCTCAGCCCTATGCGAGTATCCAGAGATCCAGATTCCCAAACTGCGGACGGAGAACTTCCCCCTGCTGGACAAAGATGGGGACTTGGACACTTTCATGTT